>NW_006239034.1:696505-703410 GCF_000226075.1 Solanum tuberosum | reverse complement strand
TCTCCTGAATAATGGGACGTATTGTAACAAGGACCCTCCTGAATAATGGGACGTAGTGTAGCAAGGACCCTCATGAACAATGGAACGTAGTAGGACCCTCCTGAATAATGGGACGTAGTATAGCAAGGACCCTCCTGAATAATGGGACGTAGTGTAGGAAGGACCCTCCCGAAAAATGGGACGTAGTGTAGCAAGGACCCTCCTGAACAATGGGACGTAGTGTAGCAAAAGGACCCTCCTGAATAATGGGACGTAGTGTAGCAAGGACCCTCCTGAATAATGGGATGTAGTGTAGAAAGAACCCTCCTGAACAATGGGACGTAGTGTAGCAAGGACCCTCCTAAACAATGGGACGTAGTGTAGCAAGGACCCTCCTGAATAATGGGACGTAGTGTAGCAAGGACCCTCTTGAATAATGGGACGTAGTGTAGCAAGGACCCTCTTGAATAATGGGACGTAGTGTAGCAAGGACCCTCTTGAATAATGGGACGTAGTGTAGCAAGGACCCTCTTGAATAATGGGACGTAGTGTAGCAAGGACCCTCTTGAATAATGGGACGTAGTGTAGCAAGGACCCTCTTGAATAATGGGACGTAGTGTAGCAAGGACCCTCTTGAATAATGGGACGTAGTGTAGCAAGGACCCTCTTGAATAATGGGACGTAGTGTAGCAAGGACCCTCTTGAATAATGGGACGTAGTGTAGCAAGGACCCTCTTGAATAATGGGACGTAGTGTAGCAAGGACCCTCTTGAATAATGGGACGTAGTGTAGCAAGGACCCTCTTGAATAATGGGACGTAGTGTAGCAAGGACCCTCTTGAATAATGGGACGTAGTGTAGCAAGGACCCTCTTGAATAATGGGACGTAGTGTAGCAAGGACCCTCTTGAATAATGGGACGTAGTGTAGCAAGGACCCTCCAGAACAATGGGACATAGTGTAGCAAAGACCCGCCGGAACAATGGGACATAGTGTAACAAAGTCCCTCCTGAATAATGGGACGTAGTGTAGCAAGGACCCTCCTGAACAATGGGACGTAGTGTAGTAAGGACCCTCATGAATAATAGGACGTAGTATAGCGATGACCCTCCTGAATAAGGGGACGTAGTATAGCAAGGACCCTCCTGAACAATGGGACGTAGTGTAGTAAGGACCCTCATGAATAATAGGACGTAGTATAGCGATGACCCTCCTGAATAAGGGGACGTAGTATAGCAAGGACCCTCCTGAACAATGGGACGTAGTGTAGTAAGGACCCTCATGAATAATAGGACGTAGTATAGCGATGACCCTCCTGAATAAGGGGACGTAGTATAGCAAGGACCCTCCTGGATAATGGGACTAGAGTAACATAATTCTATTTAACCGGTTCATCCTGAAGAATGGAGTTGATGTAAACACGCATAAGCCCTCTGAAGAGTACATCGCGACAAAGCTCTAATCGTTCAAAGTCTCGATTCAAAGCTAAGCACCATCTTTTATTTCTCTCACAAAATTTTATTATATATAAACTAGGGCAAAATTTTATGTTATTATTTTTGTTTGTTTTAATTTCAGAAATCTAGTGATAGAATGGGGTCAATCCACATTTCCAGCTTAGGATCTTGCATGGAAAATAGTGTAATTTTGAAGTTCAATTTCAATTGAAGAAGCAGGAGCTCATTCTAAAAAAAAAAAACACAGTCAATAACCAAGTACGAGTAAAAGGAACCTACCTAGAGAAAGACGTTTACCTTTGAACTCATTTGAGATGAAAATCAATATCTCATAACTCAAGAAGCATGAAGACTAAAGTTTAGGTTCAAGAGAAGCTACATAGATAGGGTCGTGTACTTGTATTTCCTTTAAATTTTTGTGTTTTATTTCATGTAACAATAGGAGTAGTGAACTGGAGCCTCCAGGGGACCTCACTTGACTTCCAACTCATCATTTCATCTCCTTGAACTACACGTGACCTGATTCCATTATAACCCGGGATATGTAGGATGTCCAAAACTAGGACTCGGTCGCATATTTTTCTATTCGAATAAGAGTCCGGTCAAAACTTGTCACGTTGTCTACTTCTTTGTCTGAAATTCTTCTTGTTTCCAGTCAAAGAGGGGTAAACTGTAGACACATAATTTTTTGACCGAACTTAAAGTTTTACACCATTTTTTAGAGCTGAAATATTTGTATAAATATAAATTAAATATTTTGACCTTTCTCTTATTTTGTTAAGTTTATTTTAAAAGATTTGAAAACAACAAAAATAGAATCACTTTTAAGGTATGTTTTATTTTCAATTGTTTAAAAAGAAATGGAAGATTACAAAAAATCTACGTTATTTTTGAAATGAAGTTTTTATAAATAAGCTAGTATTATTTAATTTATTTTTTATATATATATAGCTAGTTGACTTTTTCTTAGATTTTTATTAATTTTAAATAATTAGTTGATATATATGTTATTATAATTTATTATTTGTAGTTAATTATTATTCTTTTAAAAGTAGAATAAAACTAAAACTAAAATAAAAAATAACCTAAATAATCTAACAAACCTACCTTACCCCTACTCCTATCCAAAACATACTACACGTAGAAAAAAAAAGGAAAAGGAGAACAAAAAAAAAGGAGCTTTTGACTTATTTTCAAAAAAATAAAAAATAAATAAGAAAAGTAAAAAAAATCATGAACAAGTTATACTCCCACTTCCTCTCAACTTCCACATACTCCCACTTCTTCACAACTTTCCACTTCACACGACTAGAGGAAGAAAAAGTCAATAACTAAAAGAGACTCACTCACACACGTACCAAGAAAAAAATCTACAAAAAGATAAAGGAGAAAAATTGATCCTATATATATATCACACATATGCCAGAGTAAATGATAGATCATTAGCAAAGAAAAATAGAAGGGAAAAAAGATATTCTGCAACATACTTCCTTTTCTACGCGTACAACACATACGTATTCGTCCTCTTCTTATACATATTTTTCTCCACTCACAAATAAAGGTTGAGTTGGAGGTTTGCTTTCGTGGTTTTCTATTAGGATTGCTTTATTTTCTTGAGTTTGATTCTCGCAAGAGGTACTATTTAACATTTATTTTATAATTTGATTTTCATGATTATATAGTATTTAATTCCAATGTTATGAATTGGCTCAAATTCTATGCTTGTTCAACCTTTTCATTATAATATTGAAATACGGTAAATATGTGTATATTGTTAATTTTAGAATAAACTCTGTATAGTATCGTATTTTGATCTTTATGTCTAGTATCAGGTGATATCGTTCTTGCTCCTATTTTTACCACACAAATTCATATTTTGTTTCTTTTTACTTATTTTAAATATATTTATTTGTGAATTAAAGCATGAATAAAGTTATTTAAATGATTCCATGTTTTAGATAGTCTATAAAGTTGATTCTGATAGTACACCTTACTTTTCTCTCCTTATTATTTTCAGTATTGATACTTTATTGTAAATATGCATTTAACTGTTTAAAATATTGTCTCTTTCGTTATTAGCTAAATACGTTAAATTAGTAAAATAGTTTATGATAATATTGAATGAGGAATTCGTGAGGTAGAATTGATTTGTAATTTGTTTAATGCTAGTGTTAATTATCATCTAAAGTAGGCTATTGAATATTATTTTGAGAAAAATAACTGTTGGATTGATATACAATGCTCATTATTTTTTTTTCTTTTATCAAATAACAAGAAATAAAAATAAAACAAAAACAATATAGACTACCTGCATACATATACGACACAAAAATAAATAGGAGAAAGGAACAGAAACGTAATAAATAAAAAAAAGAGAAACAAAATGAAACAAAAACAAAGGAAAATAATATATATATATAAATATAAAATAATAACCAAAAACAACAAAATATATATATATATATATAAGAAAAGGTTAGAAAACGGACGGAGGCACAAAACCAAGGAAGAAAAAGGAAAACATACAATTTTTTATTTTTTATTTTTTTGTTAGATGAGTAATAATAATAATTAAATTTCATCTCAATTAAGAATGTGGTTCCACATCTTTTTGAGATACTTAAGAAACTCAAGGATGCGGTCACACACCTTGGCCAAATTCAAGGATGCGGTTACGCACTTTGCCCAAATTATTTTAATAATTAATTTTGTTAATTCAAACCAAGAAGTGTAAATTGAGATTATTAGGTGTGATGAACTCGAGAGGGGAAGACAGTTATGTCTCCAAATGTTAAGATCGAGAATGCAATTATGCATCCGGTTTAAGACTAATAAAATTCAACAATTAAAAATAAGCAAACCATGGCCTGTAGACACAATATATCCAAAATAGTAAAATAAGTATAAGTCAATAAAAGTGACCGTGCTAGAACCACGGGACTCGAGGGATGCCTAATACCTTCCCCTCGGTCAACAGAATTTCTTACCCGAATTTTCGGTTCGAAGACCAAAACTAAAAGAGTCATTTCCTATTGATTAGGGATTCGAAAAGGAGATTTGGAACACCACAACTCATTTCCAAGAGGCGACTCTGAAACAAAATAAAATAATCCCTAAATCAATAATGTCACTTAAATTGGAAAAACCCTATCGCTGGTCGCAAAAAGGGGTGTGACATCTCTGCCTGGTTGCACTGCACCTCTGCCTGCGTTACCATTTCCTCTACCCCCACGGCCACCTGAGGATGCCCTCGACCATTATTACCATTTCCCGTGGGTACCACTGCTCTAGTTTGCTACTGCACGGAACCCAACACACGTGGGTGGGTACAATCTCTTCTCATATACTCAGGTTCTCCACAATTTTAGCAAGTACGATCAAAAGATGGTCTGCCGCCTGTCGAAGGCGCGACTCCCTGGCTATCCCGAATCAAATTATGAGATGGAGTTCCTGAGTAGTTACCTGTAGAGGCGGGCATAGCAGACTGAATTGGCTTGGTTGCAAGTGTTGGCCTTCCAGACCCCCTGGAGTAAGAACCTTAAAAATTACCTGAGTTCTTGGCCCTTTTACCAAATGCCTTAGCCTGACCGTCTCGCCTCACCCCCTCCACTTTCTTAACAAAGTCAGTTACCTCATTAAAGCTCCTCTCTGCAGAGGTCATATGAACAGACAATACCTGCAACTCAAAGTTTAATCCCCTAATAAATAAACGGATCCTTTCCTCCATAGTAGTCACCTATTGAGTAACATATCTAGACAAAGCATGGAACTTTGCCTCATAAACAGCCACAGACATACCATCTTGCTCCAAAGCCATGAACTCATCCTTCTTGCGATCTCTCAAAGTCCTAGGCACATAATTGTCTAAAAACATTGCATGAAACTGGGGCCAAGATAGTGGGGGTAAAACTAAAGATCTGCATTCCATATAAGCTCTCCACCACTGCTTAGCCTCACCTTGAAACTGAAAAGTCACGAACTCAACCCTATGCTGATGGACAATTCCTAACTTATGAAGCCTCTCATAGCAATCTATAATAAACTCATAAGCATCCTCTCTCTCAGAACCAAGAAATACAGGAGGCTTAAGCTTCAAAAACTTAGTCAACATTTCATTCTCATTACCAGTCATAACAGAACCCAACAAAGGACGGAATAACGCATAATTACCTCCAGTCCCACCCACCTTGGGCGTAGTGACAACAATAGGAGGATTGGCGGGAGCTTGAGTTGCTTGAACGAACGGAAGCACTCCAGGACCAACCAACCCTTTCAAGAATGATATAATTTGTTGATCTAACACTGGGTCTATAAGAGGAACATCGGTAGTTTCAGCCTGAACCTCTTCCTCTAGTCCAACCTCCTCAACATTTTCAATCTAAACATTCTCCTCTATCACTTCATGATGCACAAGATGGGCCTCATTTTGGGGAGCATTTTCAATCGATACCACATCTCTAGTAGGCGTCACTTTTCCTCGGCCTCTACCCCTAGCTCTTCCTCTACCCCTACCTCGACCGCGACCTCTCGCTGTAGATTCCTCAGCTGGAGCATTGAAGAAAGCTATGGGCTTGACACTGTTGAATCTAGCATTAACCATCTGCGAACAGAAGAATGAAGGAGGTTAGATACCAATTCAAATCGACAAATACCAATTGGAATCAAGTTATACCACGAAAGTAGACCAGAGAAACATAGAGATTTTCCTAAAGTCCTATAGTCTCTCGTAGAAAAGTATAGACGTCTCTGTACCGTTCCGCAAGACTCTACTAGACTCATTTTGGTACATCGAGATCAACGAACCTAAGCTTTGATACAAACTTCGTCACGACCCATACCATCGTGATTGGTACCCACACTAACCCTCTGGTGGGAGAACAACTACTACAACCCAAACCAAGCAGCTAAACAAAAAACTAATACATTTAAGTTACGGAAGTAAGTCAAATAGCTAAAAACTGAAGTGCCCATAAACTTCCAAAAGATCTAACAACTAAATAATGCGGAAATAACACCTAAAACCTGAAAGTCAATGTACCAAAACATCTAACAAGATCCATAAGTCTAACGAGAAGGGTTACGACCCCAAACTAATGAACTAATAACTAACTAGAAAAGTCTAAGTCTGAAATGTGGACATAGACGAAAGGAGAACTCATGGCAACCTGAAAGAATTGGCTCACCCTTGAATTCGATTGGTGATCACTGATCTTCTAAGCGAGGTTTGTTAATAGCCGCCTGAAGATGCCCTGTACTCAACAAAGAAAGAGAAAGTTCAGTATCAGTACACAACCACAGTGTACTGGTAGGATCACGCGACTATCCCACTAAGTGCAACATACATAAGTCATTACAACAATATAATCAGATGATTAATATCGACCATATACAAGATTATCAACATTTACGAACAATACACAGTTTCGTATTTCTCAAGATACACAATTATGTCAAATCATTGATCCTCTCAT
>NW_006239034.1:681482-696380 GCF_000226075.1 Solanum tuberosum | reverse complement strand
GTTTCAGAACGCAACACCCAATTCATTCAACAAGCCACAATCACAATCACAAAGTACATTCTCATAATCATACAATCAAATCATGATTCATGGCATTCATCAATCATATATCCTCATTTGCAATTAATGTGATCAATAATGCAACATTCGCATACATACATGTATCATAATGAAGCAAGAACAAACATAATTCACACAATCATAGAATCACAACCATCACATACCTCGAAACAAGCTTGAAACCCTAAGAAACTTGATTCTTCCCTTTCCGGATCCATTCTACTTGTTCTTGGTCTACAAACTATCAATATAATACGGGAATCAATAAACAATCACTAATTACCCGGATTACTAACAATTCTAACAACCCTAGATCATACCCATGATCCCACTACCCAAATTAGGGTTTTTCCACCATAATTCTCAAATCAAAACTCTTCCCCATCGATAATTACCCATTAGATTACGTTCTACGGATCAAAAAATGGATTTGGGGTGTTAAAATCTTACCTTTAGCCTCAAGAATGGTGGAAAACTGTCAAGAAAACCCTGGATTCGTTCCTTAGCTCTCAAGTTCAAGAATTGCAGAATAAAACATTTTTGGGGTTTATTTCAGACTTTAAGTCGCGTCTACCCCGCCACGGCGGCGCTCACACCGCTATAGCGGCCCCGCCCTGGCAGCAGAAATCCCGCCCCAGCGGCTTGTACGAAACCAGTGAGTTATTTTAATAATTCCAAGACCTCCATTTCACAACACACCTTCAACCAACGACACTCAGAAAATACCCGTTCACGGTAAGATCAATTTTAGGAGTTCTACTCGTCGAATTCAATTATGTAAAGTTATACGAATTCTTAACGACTTATCTATCTACTCATGTGATCAAATTCATAATTAAATCACCCAATTGCTTCCAGATTTCCCTAGACTTTAATGACTCTAATTTTGTCCAAATCTGGACTAGATTGAGAAATTTCAAGTTACTACGGAAAAAAATTCTGGCCCAAAAATTTTCCCCGTTGGCTTTTCTATAACGACGAAACCCGGTCGTTACAAAAGTTTAGCCAGAATTTGGACAGAATGGTAAAAATACATGTTCACACTATAAACTAGTTTCTTTTTGGACATTTTTACCCCTTAACTTAAAAATTGGATATATTCTTCAATCATGTTTTCAATACATTGAAATTAATTAATGACATTAATTATTGATGATTTCATAATCCATTATGGAAAAGGACTACAAATTCCACCAAAGAATTAAGGGCATGTTTTGAAAGCCACCATGGTAATTGAGTTTGGTGTAATTGAGTGTAATTACACTATTTGTCTTGTTTGGTTGGTCAGGTAATGAGTGTAATCGGCAAGGGATAATTACACTTTCCAATTCTCAGGAAGGGGCTGTTAATTGTTGGTAAGTACATGGTGTAATTACGGGTTGCTTACTTTTTAATTTTTTCTTTTTATTTCTATTTTTTTGTTTTAATTTATTTTTTATTTCTCTTATTTGAAATTCTTTTTTATTTTTACTATAGAATTTCTAAAAAATTATTGTTTATTTTTGTTATATTTCATTTCTTTCTCATTCTCTACATTTACTTCATGTGTGTCCATGAATTTTTCATATTATCTATTTTTTATGTCTTGGTTTTTTTTAACTGGCATAATATTGTGTCACGACCCAGGGGTACCCCCTAGATGTAACACGGCGTACTCGGCCCCAAAGGGGTCTTATACAAGCCCTTAGCATATCATAAACATAAGTAATAGAAATGATGCGGAATTAAAACTTTTTACAATCGAAGTCTTTTCATAAAACTAAATGGAAGTCTAAACATTGTCTCAATAAACCATCTAATACAATCGAGTATTAATAGGGTCCAAGCCCTTTACAACATAGTCTCAAACGGAAAAGTAGAAGAAACTAGAATTGAACGACTTCCGTCCTCGAATCATGAGGACTCACCAAAAGCGTGGAGAATAGTCAATCCAAGCTTTGCACAATGGGAGAAGTACACCTCAACGACCGGGACCTACACTTATAGAAAAATGTAGAGAATATGGGTTAGCACAAAATTGCACTAAGTATGATAGTCATGCAAAAATCCTTGAAAACATGTTAAAAAGTGACATTTAGTTGAAACCATGCATTTTATCAAGTTTAAGAGTCATCATGCACATTTGTGAAGAATCGTAAGTCAAACCACCCCATAAACAACACTAAGCTATATTTGTGCAATGCTATATAAGATCTCATAATCCTATCTGATACTAAGTACCACTTTTAGGCCACCATAATCATGCATATCATACCTTGACCTTTTCCATAGCTAACACTCATAGACAAGGAAACATTCATGTTCATAGCTTGTAGCAAGTTAGGTCACTCTTAGCAACAATCTATATCATACATGCATAAATTCATATATCTTCATAGCATAAGCAAACCACACCATAACCCCTTTCAAAGTCTACTTGTGCAATATATAAGTAAAGTCCCATACCCCCACTCACACTGAGTAGAGCTTATTGAGAAGTTATAAGTATAGTTCATGTTCATGTTCTTGTCATATTCATATTCTTGTCATGTAGGGAAATATAGCCTCAACCGACATAGACCATGTGAGCTACATGGAATCCGGTGTCATGCCCCCACATCGAAAAGAGGTGTCCTACTTGCCTATGGTAGAACTCATGTTTGGTAGCTTAGGTGGATCCACTAGCTAAAGACCTATGTGGGCACATAGTTACGGGATAAGGAGATTGCTTCTAGAAACCCGGACTAACTGACGTAAAAGGTTTCCATCTCATGAGATAACTATTTTGGAAAGCCGGACTAACTGACGTAAAAACTTTCATCTCATTCTCATATCCACTCGGTGCTTAGCATAATTCCCTTTAAATTCATGTTAAGTTATCACTTAAGTTCATTGTCATGGAAGAATGCCCTAGCACTCAAACCAACAATGTATCATGATAGCTCATAGATTCAATAGGTGAGAATAGCCTTTCAACCTTAGAATCATTACTATGTGAGTAAACCTTTCACATCATGTTCATAGTGTGTTCATGAGAATAGTCTTTCAATCAACACACCAAGATCATCATAGTCATAAATAATTCATGCATAATAATGTCTAAGGGTATAAGGGAGAATGACCTTTCAATCAATACCACAATTACCCCCATGATCACAGAATCTTCATTCTCAACATAAATATTGAAGCACATGCATAATTCTCATATTCATGTACAATTCTCATAATTTACCCTACAAGAATCATGAGTCACATTCAACCCAACATGTAGAATTTCTACATTAGGTATGGGTAATAAGCCATTTCCAGCTATTGTTCCCCTCCCAAGGGCAGGTTCTTATGTGTTACTCACCCATCCACCACTGGAAACACCGTTTCCCGTGTTTCCCATCCGGCTTGGATGTGTTAAGCATGCCACCAGAGGAAGGGAGACAACTCAAATGCCAGCACAGAAATAGAAAGAGTCATGCTTCAAAGTGGAATTCTTCTAAGATCCATTGCTCAATTTTGCTGCATGATAATTCAATCAATTCATTTAATCTAAACAAAACCCATTTATATGCTTCTATAATCAATCAACCCATATTAAGATCACAATTTAGCAATATAGGGAATCCATGGGTTCTTGGGGAATTTCACCATAAATAAACCTTAAAACATCAATTCAATCATAACCCAACATAATTCAACCATTGAAAACGTTTTTGAAGAGAACCCATGTCATTAGAATAAAATCCTAACTTTTGGGGAAATTGTACGAATTGAAATCTAGTTTAGAAGGGGATCCATGGGTGAAATCTACCTATAGATGAAAACTATCATACCGTGATGATGAATATTCAAATAATTTGATGAAAAACCCTTGATTTCTTCAAGCCCAAGCTTCAATTTTACTCTTCTTCTTCTTGGGTTTTTAAAGAGAGAAATATTGTGAGGAAGATGAACTTTTGGTTTTGATTTAGGTGTTTGTGAAAATGGTTTAGTTTGGGTGAATATTGACTTAAAATACCTTATATAGTTATTTAAAAATAATATAAAATGGACCCACCTTAATAGGACTTAAAATTGGAATTACAAAAAATACCCATTTCCCCACGTGTGGACTGCCTACGCGCCTAAGGTAAAGTCCACGAGGGTCTCTACGAACAGTAGACCCTTCCACGTGTCGTGTTCCCTCATGTGGACTTGTGCCTTTGTCTTGTGGAGCTAAGTCATGGTCCACGAGGGCTCTTCACGGGCAATGTACTTCTCCACGTGCCGTGGTTCCTAACGTGAACTATGCCTCTTGCCCAAACAACTAAGGCAAGCTTCACGAGGGGTCTTCACGGGCAGTGGAGTCCTCCAAGTTCCGTGAACCCTCACGTGGACTTTCCCTTTCGCCTAAATGGCTAAGGCATTGGTCCACGAGGGCTGTTCAAAGGCAATGAGGGTTTTTACGCCTCATGAACCCTCACGTGAACTTGCCTCCTTACCTACATGGCTAAGGCATTGGTTCACGAGGTCTTTCAGGGGTAGTGAAAGCTTTCACGCTCCGTGAAGCCTCACGTGAACAATGCTCTTCTCCCACACGGCTAAGGAAAAGTCCACGAGTGCTTTCCATGGGCAGTGAAGGCTTTCACCTACCGTGAAGCCTCGCGTGGACAATATACTTGGTCAAATTTTGGGGGCTAATTTAGGGTCCTCCTCAAGGACCCTTGTGTAACACTCCAGAAAATGGTAAGTGTCACTAGAGCCTAAACGTGAGGATGAACGTCTTGACTAAGGGCTATAGGATTCAAGGCAATGAGGCAACTGCCATGGCAAAGGGGCAAAGCCAAGGCTTCCCCTAGCCTTTAGCACACTGCCTCACCCTTCACGAGGGGGACCACGAACCACGGCTCGTGAAGATACATTGGCCATGAAAATATGGCCACCACTTTTTCTAGCTACTGCCTCAAACTTCACGACCATCAGTACGATCCGTGGTCATGACCATGACCATAGGAGGTGCTCGTTAAGTTGCCTTAGGAAAATAGCCAATGGTCCCAAGTGGCAAGGTCACTGCCTCAAGGACCACGAGCGGGAAAACGGCTCGTGGTCTTCACCACGGCTCGTGGAGCCCCTCATGGTGATGCCTTGGGCGTGTTAGCCTTGTGTCACCTTGAAGGAGCTACTGCCCCAAACCTTCACGAGAAGGACCACGAGTCGTGGTCCCCACCACGGCTCGTGAAGGTGCCTGTGACACCTGGGCGTGATTTTTAAATGAGGGTCATTAGAGTCATTTCCTTTTTAGTCCAATTAAAGTGGGGGTGTTTTGGGTATTTAAGTCAAAATTCACAAGACTTGGTCATTAATTCACAACACCCAAATATTTCCCCAAAATCCTCTCCTCTCCAATATTTCTCTCTCTATAGTTCCTCCATTGAAGAACACCAAGAACTTGAAGAATAGGGCTCAAGATTCCATCTTCTCAACTCCAATTCGTGGGCAAAGCTTCAATTAAGGTATGGGATCCTTGATTCATGGAACACTTTTCTACATGAAGCCCTTTAACTCTAATTTTGAAATTTGGGATATTGTTCAAAAACTAGGGTTTTCATTCTAGCCATGGGTTCTTCTTAAAAATGATTTCATAATGTTAATTGTCTTATATTATGGATTGTTTGACGTTTAATGGTGATTTTTATAGTAGAACTCCCCATGAACCTATGAACTACCCTATGACCCCAATTTCATGAATTGTGATGGGTGTATTGATGCGAGATGATTACTATGAATTGTATCTATGTTAATCTAGCTATTGAATCTTATTTTATTCATGCTTAAAGTAGTATTTCTAAGTGTGATTGTGAGACATGATTCATGACCCTTGAAAGGGTAAATTGCTAGAGTTTGTACATATGGGTGAAAGTGATGTATGGACCTATGAATCACTTGAAAGGTAAAGATCCTATGACTATTATGTAAATTGTGGTATTGTTGAAAGGTTACTCCCCTTACCCTTACACATGTTCATGTGTGACTTGTCTAGGATGATGATGATGTTGTTGTGTTGATTGAAAGGCTAATTCTCATCAAAACACTATGAACAATAATGTGAAAGGTTTACTCACATGTTAATGATGATTCTAAGGTTGAAAGTTAGTTCTCACCAAACGAATCTATGAGCTATTCTATGAGTTGTATTGAATGAAGGGTAGAGCACTCCTTCACATATGTAAATACAATTCAAGACTAATCATGTATAATTTGGGAAATAATGCTTAGTACCGAGTGGATATGGAAAGTGAGTTAAAGGCCCTTCCGTCAATGCAATAGGTCGAGTCATCTAAAGTAAACTCATGAGATGGAAGCTCCTCTGCCAATGCAATAGGTCAGGTTTCTAGAAGCAATCTCCATATCCCATAACTATGTGCCCACATAGGACTTAGCTAGTAGATCCACCTAAAATTTAACACGTTTAGTTCTACCTTAGGCAAGTAGAACACCTTCTTTCGGTGTTGGGTTACACAACACCGGATTCCATGTAGCTCACATGGTCTATGTCGGTTATTGCTATTCTTCCCTTTATGATAAGATAATAAATGAGACATGAACTACACTATGACTTCTTGGTGAGTTTTACTTAGTAGGAATGGGAGTATGGGAGTTCACTTGTACATTGCACAAATGATGAGTCCACAAATTGGACTCATTTAGGGATTTGTTTTGATAGAAATAGTGTCCTCAAATGCTTATTTTGTCTCAATATCTGATGAAAACTCTTAAGTTTCAGGTATTTGAAGTGTTAGTGGAAACATGGACACTTAGGCGCAAAAAGAAACAAAAAGGCTGATAAGAACGAAGAAGTTGAAGCCTACGTATCACCAAGCACGCTTGGCGATACACCAAAGGGACCCATTCCGCCTTTTGTTTTAGTACGCAAAGCCCTGAAGGAGCAGGATCAAAAAGGCGATGAAAGGAGCAGGATCAAAAAGGCGATGAAAGGAGCAGTCGGCGTTTCGCCGAATAATTCTGCGAAACAGTACTATCTTGCCGAATGACACAGAACACGACGATGCTGAAGTCTAGTGCAAGACGGCAACGAACTGCACCAAAGGGTGAATCGTCGAGTTAATCGGTGATTCCGACTAAGCTCACCGAATGATCAGCCAACACTATTTTCTGAAGTCTATAAATACTAAACTTGTTATTATTTTTAAAGAGTTAAAAATTTATTTTAATTTTCACAATAGAATAGTACTTTTTGGGATATTTTCTCTCAAGTTTGGAGAGGGTTTTTGGGAGACTTGAAGAAAGAAGGATTTCATTATCCCCAAGTTGTAAGTGGGTCTTCTCCATTCTTGTTCCTTTGCTTAAATCAAGGTTTAATTCCTTATACCCATTTGACTTTAGTATCATTTTAGGTGTACTTTGTTATTTCTTGATGTGTGGCTAAAAACCCCATTCTTGGGGTGTGATTTAGCATATATGTGTTTGATATTAGTGTTGGGTCTTGCTTGCTGATAGGTTAGATGTATTTTAATGGTGATTTCACCTAGTGGTTGTGGTTTAATCTAATGGGTTTGTAGTTGCAAATACAAAACCACCCATGTGTTTTCGGCTTGCCCGAGAGGGAGGTGGCGAAACCAAGACCGCTAGACTGAAGGCCTAAGGAGTGGGTCGACATGAGGTTCATCTCGAGAGGGTGAGCCCTAGTCCCATATCCTAACACTCAGCTCGAGAGAGTGAGTGGGGTAAGGTGTAGGCTATACCCTTCATGCGGCAAATGGGTGTCTGAGAGGAACGCATTTGAAACGGGGTAAGTTGCCCGAGAGGGAACTTATTTCCATCTAAAGCTTAGCCTAGTCAATATTATCTTGCAAATTTCCTATCGAAAGCATGTACCCAACGATTTATATCAATATATATTGCGGGAACGGGGTAAGTTTCCTGAGAGGGAACTTATTTCAATCTAAAGCTTAGCCTAGGCATTATTATCTTGCAAATTTCCTATCGAAAGCATGTACCCAACAATTTATCTCAACTTGTATTGCGGTCACACCCCTAGAACTTGTCCCCATTCTTGATTTTCTTGTTTTTTTTGTTTTTTTTACTACTTGTGACAAAACCCCCATTTGATATTTGACACCTTTGTGTCACCCCTTTTAAATTATAATATTTTTAATCGTTAATGTCTTTAGCTACGACTAATTTGAACTTAAATTTATTTTCCTACTAATTCTCAAAACCACTCCATTGGGACATGACCCGAACCCTTGGTTGGGTTACTATATTATCAACGATCGTAGACACTCGTACTGTAGGTTAGTGTCGTTGGTCACAATAAGCATCAAAATGGCGCCGCTGCCGGGGAGTGGTGTTGTTTGAGAATATTTAGTTTAATAGAGTTTCTGTTCTTATTAGTTGTAGTTTACTAATTTAATTTCCAGTTTTGTATTGAGTATTTGTGTGCCACAACAGGCCATATGAGTGTGAACGGGGATAATAGTTGCCAAGCGGGTCACTCAGCAGGTGGTGTTTTTCATCAAGACGACATCAATGATGCTAATAGTGTTTATCACCCAGCCGACGTGGGCGAGATGGGTGAAATTTCATGCCACAAGCTGACGAAAATGTAATGTTCGAAGTCACCAGCGAAACACTCCAACTCATACATTCAAGAGGTTTATTTGGAGAGTTAGAGCATGAAGATCCGCACGAACATGTATGAAGCTTTGTGGAAGTGTGCACCCCTTTATCAGTCAAGAACCTATCTCATGAATCCATACGGTGTCTCTTATTTCCCTTATCATTGATAGGGGGAGCCACTAAATGGTTGGTTGAGCGCCCAAACAACTCCATCAAATCATGGGAGGAGCTGGTTATGGCATTTCACGAAAGGTTCTTTTCTCCATCAAGAATGATGAAACTGAGAGACGATATTTAGAATTTCAAGCAACAGGAGGGTGAACCAATTCACGAGTCATAGACAATATTCAAGAGATCTTTGCGTAAGTACTCAACACATGGCCTGCCAGGTGAATTGTTGCTCCAATACTTTTACTGTAGTCTGGACTCGCTTAATAAAGGGATAGCTGAACAATTGGTGCAAGGAGGAATATTGTTACAATCATTTGAAGTAGCATCATTTCTCCTAGATGGTATAACTAAAGTAAACCAGGCATGGTATGCCAAAGATGATCAAGTTTCCCCATTATGTTTCCGATTAACGCAAGAACAGATTGAAAAAGAAAGGGAAAAGGACGAAAACATCAAGACGATGTTATCTCAAATGGAAATCCTACAAGAAGGGTGTCCACCCACGCTATCAACCGCGGGGTGGGAATCAAGGTTGGAACTATTATTGGGGTGAGGAACCAAGGAAATATTGGCAAGATTGGGCTGAGCAGGATGATCAGGAGGAGGACTATGCTCACTTGAGTGAAAGCCCGAAATTTAAAAGGAGTGCAAATAGTCCTCGGATAAATGATTTGCTATCGCACATACTTAATAAAGTTGAGGGGTCTGATGATTTGCTAAAAGGAATGAAAGATGACTTTTCATCATTGAACAGTAAAGTAAATTCCCATGTTGATGCCATCAAAATGCTGGAAGGTAAGTTGAGTCTATTATCTCTCAATTAACATCCAAACACCAATGGACTATATTGAAAGAGAGCTGGCTATAGTTACCCGTAGCAGTAAGGTGGCAATAGGGGATATGGTGGAAGATGAGGATCCTCAAAAACATGAAGAGAGCCAAGGTGTGGAGGAACGAGATTTACCTATTCGCCTAAGCCTTACTAAAGAACCACATGAGGAAGCAGAGCAACAAGTTCAAGTTCCAAAAGTCATGCACCCTTTACCCAAGATACCTCCACCATTTCCCCAACGTTTGAAAAAGAAGAATGAAAATGAGAAGTTCAAAAAAAAAATTGTCAGTATTTAAGAGCTTATCAATTAACATTCCTCTGGTAGAAGCATTGTTGGAAATGTCGGGATACACCAAATTCATGAAAGAACTTGTTACAAAGAAAAAGAGCTTGGACTATGAAACGATTGAGGTGCCCCATAGTTGCAGTGCAATTATGACAAATGATTCAATCACTAATAGAGAAGATCTTGGTACATTCACAATCCCTTGCATAATTGGCATTTGCTAAAGCCTTGTGCGATTTAGGAGCAAGCATCAACTTGATGCCCTATGCAATATACAAACAACTTGGTTTGGGTGAACCAAAGGCAACCACAATGAGACTCCTTATGGATGATCAATCAATCAAGCACCCAGTGGGGATACTCTATGGCATCTTGGTAAAAGTGGATCGGTTCATCTTTTTGGCTGATTTTGTGATTCTAGATTGTGAAATCGATGCTGAAATCCCCATTATTTTGGGAAGGCCATTCGTAGCTACCGGGAGAGCATTGGTGGATGTTGAAAGCGGGAAATTGAAGTTTTGTGTGAACGATGATGAGGTGACCTTCAATATCTGTAAATCCATGAAGCAACCAAGTAATATCCATGTGGTGTCTACTAAGGATGTGATAGATGAGGCAGTGGCAAGTGTGAGTCATTTAATGAGCAAGAATGAACCCCTTGAATTTGTACTTGCAAATTATGATGAATCGGAAGTTCAGGGCTACGAGGAAGTGGTAGCTGCTTTATCAGGATTAGGAGCATATTCAAGGAATCCAATCAAGTTGGATATCGACCTGAAAAATAGAGAAATCCCCCTACAAAGCCATCGACAGAAGAACCACCAAATCTGGAGTTAAAAGTAAAAGCCCTACCCTCTCATCTCAAATATGCCTTCTTAGGAGCCAATAATACTTTGCCGGTAATTATCACTGCCAATCTGCTTGAAAAGCAGGTGAAATTGCTCATTGAAGTACTGCGGAAGCATATAAAAGCTATTGGATGGACAATAGCCAATATAGTAGGAATTCCTCCTGGCATCTGTACTCACAAGATTCGGCTCGATAGTAAATGTAAACCTAGTGTGGAACATCAACGATGATTGAACTTTCCAATGCAAGAGGTGGTAAAAAAGGAGATCATCAAGTGGCTAGATGCGGGAGTGATCTACCCTATTGCAGATAATAAGTGGGTAAGTCCGGTGCAATGTGTACCGAAAAAAGGGGGTATAACCGTAGTCCCAAATACAAAAGGAGAACTTGTAGCCAACAAGACCAGTGACTGGGTGGAGAGTATGCATGGACTACCAAAAGCTTAACTCATGGATCGAGAAAGATCATTTTCCGATGCCTTTTATGGATCAGATGCTTGACCAGTTATCAGAAAAATGGAGGTTTTATTTTCTGGATGTGTACTCCGATTACAATCGAATTTCTATTGCACTAGAAGATCAAGAGAAAACCACTTTTACTTGCCCTTATGGAACATTCACATTCAAAAGGATGCCATTCGGGTTATGTAATGCCCCAGCAACATTTCAGTGTTGCATGCTGTCTATTTTTGCAGATATGGTCGAAGACTCTATGGAGGTGTTCATGGACGACTTCTCAGTCGTAGGGGATGCATTCGAACAATGCTTGACTCACTTAAGACAGGGACTCCAAAGATGCGTGGAAATGAATCTGGTTTTGAATTGGGAGAAATGTCACTTTATGGGAAAAGAAGGTATTGTTCATGGGTATAAGGTGTCACAAAAGGGGCTAGAAGTTGACAAGGCAAAAATTGAGGTCATTGAGAAATTACGCCCGCCGATTTCAGTGAAGGGTGTTCGCAACTTCTTGGGACATGCAGGATTTTATAGAAGGTTCATTAAAGACTTCTCAAAGATTACACTCCCATTATGCAAACTCTTAGAGAATGAAGTGAAATTCCACTTTAATGATGCCTGCGTGGTTGCATTTCAGTGTTTGAAAGAGAAACTGATATCCACTCTGATTATAATCAGCCCTAATTGGTTCGAATCTTTTAAGCTAATGTGTGATGCTAGCGGTATGGCACTGGGGGTTGTGTTGGGGTGAAAGCGCAACAAACTGTTTCACCCAATCTACTACGTAAGCAAGACTCTAAATAGTGCCTAGCAAAATTATACGGTCACCGAACAAGAGTTAATTGCAGTAGTCTATGCATTTGAAAATTTTAGGGCATACTTGTTGGGCACCAAAGTAATCGTACACACTGATCATGCTGCACTTCAGTATTTGATGGTAAATAAAGATGCAAAATCATGATTGATTAGGTGGGTACTACTATTACAAGAATTTGATTTCGAGGTAAAAGATCGAAAAGGATGCGAAAATCAAGTGGCTGATCATTTATCAAGGCTGGAAGCTAGGGCAAATGTTGAGCATGAGGTTGACATAGACGATTCTTTCCCTGATGAACGGGTGTTTGCAATATCCCTCAAGCATACGCCATGGTATGCAGATTTTGCAAATTACATTGTGTGTGGGTTGATGCCGGATGAGTTTACCTTTTACCAACAGAAAAGATTCATGTTCGATGTTAAAAAGTACTTTCGGGACAAACCATACTTGTTCTGAGAGTGTGCTGATCATGTCATTAGAAGGTGTGTTCCGGAAGAAGAAGAGGTAGAAATTCTCCATGCTTGCCATACATCTCCAGTAGGAGGTCACCATGGTGGTGTTCGCACCGCCGCTAAAATTCTCTAGAGTGGATACTACTGGCCGTCACTCTACAAGGATGCACATGAGTTTGCAAAGAAATGCTCTAAATGTCAGCAAAAAGGCGGAGTGTCTAGAAGACATGAATTACATCTCACTCCTATTTTAGAGGTCGAGCTATTCGATGTATGGGGGATCGATTTCATGGGCCCATTTGTGAGCTCGTTTGGAAATAAATATATCTTAGTGGTTGTAGATTATGTTTCCAAATGGGTGGAAGCCATCGCACTTCCAAACAATGAAGGAAAAAACATTGTCCAACTTCTGAAACGCTACATCTTCACAAGATTTGGCACTCCGAGAGCAATCATTAGTGATGGGGGATCCCATTTTTGCAATAAGTGGTTCTCAATGGCACTGAGTAAATATGGGGTGAAACACAAAGTGGCAACCCCATATCATCCCTAAACAAGTGGCCAAGTCGAAGTGTCGAATTGGGAAATCAAAAGCATCTTGGCAAAGACAGTAAATGTCAATAGAACTGACTGGTCTAGGAAACTCGATGATGCACTATGGCATATTGGCCTACCTATAAAACACCTATCAATAAGTCTGCATATCAATTGGTTTATGGTAAGGCTTGTCATTTGCCTATCGAGTTAGAATATAAAGCACTGTGGGCATTGAAAGCTTTAAAATTTGGACTGGTCAAAAAACTTTCAAGGGGAGAGAAATAGAGCAGCTGAACGAACTGGATGAATTTAGACTCAGATCATATAAAAGTTCAGCCATCTATAAAGAGAAGATGAAGAAATGGCACGATGCTCGGATACTCAAGTGGGACTTCAAGGTAGGAGATTGGGTTTTGCTATACAACTCGCGACTTAGACTCTTCCCCGGAAAGCTCAAATCCAAATGGTCTGGACCGTTTAGAGTAACGCGAGTGTTCATCAATAGTGCCATAGAAGTTGAAGATCAGGAAGGACCTCTATTTACAGTGAACGGTCAACGTCTTAAATTGTATTTGGGGATTGTCAAGAGATTTCATTGGTCGAAGTGGTATATCTGGGAGATGCCTGAAGGCGCTGCTGCGTCGTGCCGCGACGTTAACTAAGTTGTTGTTTGGGATGCAACCCAAATTCCCTTAATTTCTTTATTTTTATTATTATCAGTACTTATTTCCTGGTAATAGAATGGTATATTGTTTGTGCAAGTGAAAGTACGCGAGGTGTTTGAAAAAGTGAAGGATAGCAAACAATAGATCCTGTCGGTGAGTCGCCGAAAGGGTTGGTGATTCTGACCTTATCCTCTGTTTGACTAAAGACCTCATCAACACTGAAGTCTGTAAAACTCGGCGAGATTCGGAGATTATTTGCGAATCGCCAACCATTTCGGCGATCACAATGAAAACCGTTGTTTGTACCTTCCCAATGACTGAAGATTCTGTAAAACTCAGCGAAACAAGTAAATGCTCGTCGACACGCCAACTGATCCAGCGATTCAGACTGATATCACCGAGTACGCAGAAACTGGACGATTCTTGAGTAAAGCTGAAACAAGGTGGCTATGAAGCATTCGAGAAAGTGGTTTGAAAATAGGAGTGTTGGGTTGTTTAGCGATGTTGTGGAGAGCTTGTTGAATTACTCAACGACTCACTTAACGTCCCCACCTCGTCGTCTTTTTAATGTTAAAATGGTGTAAAGTCTACATAGAAAAGTCGCAGAAGAACCATGCCACCCTGACAGATGGAACAACCGCATAACCAGGATCACTTCTTTACCTCTCTATTTGTCTTACTTATTTTTAGTGTTGGGTACTTTTATTTGCATTTGAGGACAACTGCTTTTATTTATGGTGGGGTGAGTCCCACCTTTTGTGTGCTATTTGTGTTCGTGCTTTGTACATATATTTGAGTTGTTCTGTTTAAAATTGTTGCTACACTGCTTTTCTGTGGATGTTTGAGCTTGTGGCTGCGCTTATTTTTTTTATTGCTAAATGATTTTGACCCTTCCCGGCCACCCCTCGTGAGTTGATGTGCCTGTTCTTTTGCAAAAATTTAAGTCTCGGTTTCGATCAATATCGATGACTTGAATAGTTCTCTCAATCGAACGAACATGAATGTACGACTACGATGAGTCCAAATGAAGTTGCATAGACAATATGTAAACTCTTTGCATCTCGTTGTGATTAGGCATTTATCAAATTGATTCTCTTGTAATGACCGTTGCACACTAGCGAAAGTGTGTAGTCTTGTTTGACTTAAGTGTCGATGCCTTGTGTGATGAGCTTACTTTGAACCTTG
>NW_006239034.1:667250-676780 GCF_000226075.1 Solanum tuberosum | reverse complement strand
GGTTTAGTGAATAGCCAACTTAGGCCAAAAGCCTAAGTTCGGGGTGTGGTGAAAAGGAAACGGAGGAGTCAAGAAGTGCAAGAAAAGTCCCCTTTACCCCTTGGTGTTGCAGAACAATGGGAAAAAAAGCGTGTGGAATAAAGTACAAAGGAAATCGGGTTTCCAAGCAATCCATGGAGGTGAATAAAGAGATGACTTAGAAGCACTAGAAAAGAATTGATAAAGGAAAAGAAGGGAATGCCTTGAGAATACCACATCTCACGAGGAAAAAGTCACTAAGCCTAAATGAACATACCTTTGCATTCATCCCCATTACAAGCCTTAGAAAGACCTTTTTGATCTTGAGTAGGCCGAATCGGAAGTCGATTGGAAATAAGGGCAAACCTATGGGTAAAACATGCATTGTGTTCCTTTTTTGAGTGTGAGTGTTGCATCTGATTCCTGATCTTGAATTCATTAACCTCTGTGAGTGAATATGGATTCATTCTTTATGTGAGGGCATTTAGATACTTCCTGTTGAGCTTGATTGCACAAGTAGCAAGTATTGCGAGCATGAGAATCTTTGGTAATTGTATGTCACAACTTGAATCTTTGAGTACACAATTGATCCTTGCATAAGTAAATTGAGTCTGGTTGTGTGCATTTATGATTTAGTCTTGTGTATCACTATTTGAGTCACCTTGTTGAACGGCTGAACTTGAGTTTGGTTGAGGACAAGCAAAAGTGTAAGTTGGGGGTGCTGATGAGTCCACAAGCTGGACTCATTAAGGGCTTTATTTTGATAGAAATAGTGTCCTCAAATGCTTAATTTGTTTCAATATCTGATGAAAATTCTTAAGTTTTAGGTATTTGAAGTTTTAGTGGAAGCATGGAGGTGCAAAAAGGAACAAAAAGGCTGAAAAGAATGGAGAAGCTGAAGCTTGCGCATCGCCAAACACGCTTGGCGATGCGCCGAAGGGACACACTCCGCCCTTTGTTCCAGTACCCGAAGCCCTGAAGGAGCAGGATCAAAAAGACGATGAAAGGAGCAGTCGGCATTTCGCTGAATAATTACGCGAAGCAGTACTATCTCGCCCAATGACACAGAACACGATGATGCTGAAGGCTAGTGCAAGACGGCGACGAACTTACACCATAGGGTGAATCACCGAGTTAATCGGCGATTCCGACTAACCTTGCCGAAAGATCCGCCAGCACTATTTTCTGAAGTCTATAAATACTAAACTTGTTATTTATTTTAAAGAGTCAAACATTTATTTTAATTTTCACAATAGAATAGTACTTTTTGAGATATTTTCTCTCAAGTTTGGAGAGGGTTTTTGGGAGACTTGAAGAAAGAAGGATTTCATCTTTCCCAAGTTGGAAGTGGGTCTTCTCCATTCTTCTTCCTTTGCTTAAATCAAGGTTTGATTCCTTATACCCATTTGATTTTAGTATTATTTTAGGTGTATTTTATTATTTCTTGATGTATGGCTAAAACCCCCATTCTTGGGGTGTGATTTAGCAAATATGTGTTGCTATTAATGTTGGGTCTTGCTTGCTGATAGTTTAGATGTATTTTAATAGTGATTTCACCTAGTGGTTGTGGTTTAATCTAATGGGTTTGTAGTTGCAAATACAAAACAACCTATGTGTTTTCGGCTTTCCCGAGAGGGAGGTCGCGAAACCAAGACCACTAGACTGATGGCCTAAGGAGTGGGTCGACATGAGGTTCATCCTGAGAGGGTGATCCTTAGTCCCATATCCTAACTCAGCTCGAGAGAGTGAGTGGGGTAGGGCGTAGGCTTGCCTTCATGCGGCAAAAGGGTGTCCGAGAGGAACGCATTTGAAACGGGGTAAGTTGCCCGAGAGGGAACTTATTTCCATCTAAAGCTTAGCCTAGTCATTATTATCTTGCAAATTTCTTATCGAAAGCATGTACCCAACGATTTATCTCAACTTGTATTGCGGTCACACTCCAAGAACTTGTCCCCATTCTTGATTTTCTTGTTGTTTTTGTTGTTTTTTTACTACTTGTTACAAAACCCCCATTTGATATTTGATACCTTTGTGTCACCCCTTTTAATTTACAATATTTTTAATCGTTAATGTCTTTAGCTACGACTAATTTGAACTTAATTTTATTTTTCTACTAATTCTCAAAACCACTCCCTTGGGACACGACCCTAACCCTTGGTTGGGATACTATATTATCGACGATTGTAGACACTCGTACTGTAGGTTAGTGTCCTTGATCACGATAAGCATAAACAATTAGACTTAGTAGGATGTTATGTGATGGTTCTTTTATTTTTTGATGAGATATGAATGTATGCATGTATGTTGAATGAATAGTTGCCATGAATGACTTTCCTTATGTTCAAGTAATGTACATGACTATTTCTTTATTGATGACTATTGATTATGATGAGGTCTAAAGATGATATGTATGACTAAGGTAGCTTCAAGGTAGAACTTAGTATGGTTGGTATTATCGGATGCCAACCATACATTGCACAAGTGTTCCTTAGGGGTTTGCTAAGGTATTGATGTTACTATGTTATGAGTATAAATGTGCTTATAGCTTGTCTTTTACATTGAAAATGCATGTTGGTTTCCAAACTTGATAAATGCATACTTTTCAACTAAAATGTCATTTTTATCATATTTAAAGAATTTTATGCATGCTTCCATACTTAGTACATATTTGTGCTAACCCCTACTTCTTCGACATTTTGATAAGTGTAGGTTCGGCTAGGTGACATACACTCTCCTTTCTTGAAGAAGACTTGGATTGCTTATCTCCAAGTTGTGGTGAGTCCTCAAGTTCGAGGACAGATTATCCATTTCTTAGTTCCTATTGTACTTCTTATATTGAGACTTCATTGATGTAGAGGGATATGTCCCAAACTTTGTATTCCTATGTTTTAGATGCTAAATGAGACAAAGTCTAGATTCTTATGATTTTGATTATGAAATGAAGTGTGACATCGATTGTAAAAGTTTTAAATTTTCCGCATTATTCTTATGACTTTATGTGTATGATTATGCTAAAGTATTGTATGCAACCCCTTCGGGGTCAAGTACGTCGTGTCGCTTCTAAGGGGTAACTACGGGTCGTGACACCTTGGTTGGTCCTTGGGGGGTCCTACATTGACTTTTAGCCCCTAAAATCTGTATTCTAAGTACGGGGAGCCATTTTACAACTCTAAACCACACATCAAACTCTAAAACTCTTACCTAAGGCTCTAGTTTCACCTACTAATTTTTTGGGTGTTACATATTGTTAGTGTTCTAATTTTTAAATCAAAGTGGAATTCATTGTTGAGTAAGGTTATAGACTTACAATTTCCTTTTAAATTCATCATGTATGTTATATTGAAATTTGACATAAGACTAATTTGTTTTGAATTTAGAACTTATGTTATATTTTCAGTTTCATTTGTTTTAGTATTATTGACTTGAGACTTCACATTGCAAGTCATTTATTTTTTAGTTAGACTTGATAGGTTTTTTTTTTTTTCAAATAGCTTAATAAGTTATTACTGTTATTTATAATGAAAGATTATTGTAACAGGAGCGAGAATGTGTACTCGTTAATAACAACGGAATAATAATGAAGTCTTGTGAAAGGTTGCTTCAAGTCCAACTTTGAGTATCAAGGAATCAATTATATGTTTCACAAACTAAGTGTCACTTTTGTTTTGTTAATATCAGTGAAGAAGATAGAACTTTCTTATTCTTTTTCTCCCTCTTTTTTTGTTTTTGTGCTCCTCACTCTTATTTTTTGAGAAGCGCTAAACACCCATTTTAAAAAAGAAAAATCAGTATACGTTGAAACAGTTACTAAGTAACTATTCCCACCCCTTTTCCAAATTAGTACTTATCTCATTTTAAGAAAAAAGAACTTTAGGTCGAATCATATTGGGTTGGGTCGATCCACATGGGCAACCAACGACTCAAAATTTACGTCTCCTACTTCGCACATGGTGGACAAGACCCAAATCAATATGATATCAACTAAACACACAATTCATACGATAAATAATTTTTCCGACCTGTGAGTACCAAGGCTTTCCTTCAAGGTTCTTACAAGCCTTACATAGGAATGCAATCACATGTGGAAATAAGTCACTATTAAGTTAAGGACACTATTACTCACAATACCCCAGACTTCATTCACTAATTAAGTAGTTACTTATTCGATCTGTCATCCTCTTAAAGAGGTTAACTCGAGTTTATGTTTAACTTTATATACACAATTACACTCAAGTGTAATAGCCGGCTTGTGTATACAAGTTAATTTGTTCACTTTAATCATCTTCCCGTTCTACTCGAATCTATATGTTCTATATCAACTGTTTTCCTAGACATGCACTACTTTATCGAATCACTCATCGCTATAAGTAACATGCTTAAGTAAAAACACCGATCGAAACTTCAAGAAATAGTAAAATGTTGATGGCTATCCAATGAAAACTTAATTTTACTTTTCGGGGTCTCACACAATGAACAAGTGGGAACCATTCTTTCATTAACCCATTAATGTCTTAACACATATGGTATGAAACACGTGCTATAATGTTCTCACCTTATATTGGTGCTTGTGTCTCATTCTTTTGATCATTTCAATATCGTACATATCTTGATCTAGACACCTCTAGATGTCTAACCCAGCCTTCTCTTTTCAATGATCCTCAAATTTATCTTCATATAGAGACTCTTATTTGGCTAGTAAAATAAGTCATAACATGGTGGTGAAACTCCTCCTTTCACATTCCTCAACGTAAGAGGTGATTGCTCGTGTGAGAGAGCCAATCTCGTGACTTGTTTGACACACCTTATTTCTAAAATCAATATCACATGCATATGAGATATGAGTAAAAATTCAAAATAGTCATATATTGATGAGAATATTATAACTATCAAGTTATTTTACAATACATAAATATTATCATATCCTACACAAACCTAGAGCTTTAACATGTTTCTCAAATAAGTCTTTAAATATTGCCTTTGTAAAAGGATCAGCTATCATTTCATGAGTAGGAATGTATTGCAAATTTATTTCTCCACTTGCTACTATGTCTCTCACAAAGTTATACTTGATGTCAATGTTTTTGGTCTTGCTGTGATACCTAGGATCCTTCCTGTAAGTGATAGCCGCTTGACTATCACAATATAGAATTATTTGCAATATTCAAATGCTCAAAGAATCTCTTTAACCAAACAACTTCTTGTACTGCAGACGCAGAAGCCACAAATTCAGATTCCATAGTTGAGAGAGCTGTGAAAGTTTATTTCATACTTTTTCAATAAATAACACCACCATTAAGTAAGAAAGCATAATCGGATGTTGATTTTCTATCATTCTGGTCACCAGCCCAATCCTTTTATGAATAAATCAGATCCACTGTAACATAGTGAATGATCTGATGTTCCCTTCAGGTATCGAAATGTTCTCTTTAATGTTTTCCAATGATCTCTTCTAGGATTGGATTGATACCTGCTAACCAAACTTACGTCATAACAAATGTCTAGGTGAGTGCACATCATAGCATACATCAAACTCCCGACAACCCTAGAATATGAAACACGGAACATGTCTTCCTTTTCTTTTTCAGTCTTTTGACATATTTCAAGGCTTAAAGTTTCACCCCTTACAACAGGAGTATTCATGGATTTTCAACTATTCATTCAAAAGCGTTCCAATATTTTATATATGTAAGTTTCTTGAGATAAACTCAAAAATTTCTTGGAATAGTCTCTTTGGATCTTAACACCTAATATATAGTCTTCTTCACTCATATCTTTCATATCAAATGATTTTGAAAGCCATGACTTGATACTCCAAATTATTTCCAACAAATAAAATATCATCTACGTAAAGAGAAAGAGTTACAAAATTTATGTTGGACTTTTTCACATAGATGCAATGGTCTTCATCGATCATGGTGAAATCAAATGACATCACCTTCTTATGAAATCTCAGGTACCACTACCTTGAAGATTTCTTTAGGCCATAAATTGATCTTTTCAATTCACAACTTTCTTTTCTTAGCTTTTGAGAATGAAACTTAATGGTTGTTCCATGTAGATATAAACATGCAACAATAGCTAAAAGTAATCGTATGGAA
The DNA here is from genome assembly GCF_000226075.1 of Solanum tuberosum. Classification (NCBI taxonomy): domain Eukaryota; kingdom Viridiplantae; phylum Streptophyta; class Magnoliopsida; order Solanales; family Solanaceae; genus Solanum; species Solanum tuberosum. The sequence goes on along the minus strand of NW_006239034.1, from coordinate 670,664 downwards.
GTAAACTTGACAACTGGTAAAAATTTCCTCATAGTCTATTCCAACTTCTTGAGTAAAACCTTTTGCTACCAATCGTACTTTGTGTCTTTCTATTGACCCATCTGATTTTTGTTTAACTTTGAGAATCCATTTATTCTCAATAGCTTTACATTCCTTAGGAAGGTCAACTAGATCCCAAACTTTGTTAGTTTTTATGGACTCTAATTCTTCTTTCATCACTTTTAACCATTCATCCTTTTTAAGGCTCGATAAAGCTTCAGTTACAGAAGTTGTTTCATCCAATTCTGCAAAAGATACCTAGAAAATATAATCCCCAATCTCCTAAGATCGTTTAGGTATAACTTTTCTTGTACTCTTACTAAACTAAAGTTTAGATTTCTTCATAGGATTTTTAGATTCATAACTCCCACTTAGACCAGAAATCATTTCTTGATCCATAGAGTTATCAAGTATGCTTGAAGACATTACCTGATCTTTCGAATTCAACATTTCATAAAGGGGCTCACCTTCACCAATTTCATCCTTTTTAGGAAAATCAGGCATCTCGTGATACAATTTCAGTATTATTTCCATCCTCTCCAACTCCTCAATAAACACATACCCTTTGGAGTGTTCTGAGTATCTTATAAAGATACATTTCTTTCTTTCCGGTCTTAGTTTACCAAACTCACCAAAATAATTGATGAGCTTTTCATGCATATATAATATCCTCACACTCAAGGATGAAATAACAAGAATATTACAAGTTTCCAAGTACCGAAATCAGCCTACTCATGCTTCACACAAACATTCGAAAGTAATAGTAGATTTAGGATATTACAAGACTTGGGTTTACACACCCCAAAAAGAACAAAACATATAGCCATATTTATATTACAATTCATGGTGACATGATCAAATCAGCCCTCAAAATTCCATGTAAATATACAACACATAGAATATGTACAAGTCCCAAGGTTTATATAAAATATAGATGCCTATATGCAAATGTGATCTTCCTTAAGGCTCTCAAAACATCCATCTCCAATGGCCAGCTTCAAGCATCATCTCGAACAACCCCTACGATAGAACAACTATCGCTAAGCATATAGCTTAGTGGTATAAAAACTACAAGTTTGGAGCCCTCAAATTCAACAAGTTATCATTCTCAAGTCAAGGGCAACATAATTGAACATAATAAATAAATCAAGTAAACAATATATAAAGAGTATCAAGTTTTATATTTAAAGATCCAAATGTCAAGAATGCTCATAACACAGTTTTCCAAGAGATTCAACAACAAGGCTCGCCCAATATATACATCATGTCGTCACACCAAGCACAAACAGGTATCAAGAATGGTCAAAACCCAATAATCAAGAGAACCAAGAACCATATTAAAAATGGCTTTCTAGTTCGTACTTAAAATGGACAACTTTCATTCTTAAGAAGGACTAAAAATCTAGAGTCAAGATGGTAAATGATCTGAATCAAGAGGCATGCCAAGAGTGACAAAGTCACAGCCACAAAAAGGACAAGGTCCCAACAAGAGTGCCAAGTGATCAAACAATCTGTACAAGTGGGCGAGTTACACAAGCGTCTTTAATGTATTAAAGAATACAAATACGACAATGCAAAGTGACAAGAGGTAACCAAGGTACCAAAGTAAACTTTCAGATATACCAGCAGGTAAAAAGTGTACAGGTATAAGTTTATACACAAACCTCAGTTTTTTAGCACAAAAACAGTCCAACACAACTTCACGAGTTCAAATCGTAGACCAACCAGCGTATCAAAGTCTTCAACTCGTACACGAGGATATACAACCTTAAAAAATAAATTCAATAACTTATTTACTTTCTAGTAGCACAATAATGATGGCGTAACACAGGGTTATCATCACAAGTAAGTCTAGCCTGTACAAATACGACTATACTCCAAAAACAGAAATTCTGCCCAATAAAAGCACTTTATGTAGCAACTTAGATTAGAAACAGAAAACGGCCAAAATGTAATTTATATCCTTCATAAAATATGTAGGTACATCTCTTAAGCTTGCAAATAATCATGAATCACTGCAAAATATGCTTTGTACAAAAAGATATAATAAAAACACTAACAGTTGAACATACAGGATTTCAAATTCCAGAATCTGGACAGAAGATGTCATATGTTGCGTCCCTTATTTCGTAGCCATAAAAGCTAACTTAGAGTTTACCATAAACAAAAGAGTTGTAGGTATAGGAATCAGCTTTCCAAATCATATTTATTTACCGAAAAAGGAGTTATACAGAACGAGAAATTCTAAAAGTACTAAACACTATTCTGCTAAAAAAAATAAGTTTTGATTACTCACCAAAAGGTAGGATGTCTCGACTTCCAGCTAAAAGGACCAAGGGTTTCTCTTGTGATTTTGATGAACAACTGGTTAGAAAATGTTCTTAAGTTCTTGGACTTCAGTTCCAAATGAAAATCACAAGAGGAGGTGTGATAATATAGTCTTAAGAGTGATGCTTAGTCACATATAAAACTGTCACTAAAAGGTGCTGCCCCAAATTATTGTGTGCTGCCCAAAATGTATACATATACACCTATATGTATATAATTGATACCAACACTTTCAATTCATATGGAATTTTAATTAGAAAAATTACGTAAATACCCCCATACAAAACATTAAAGTACGAGCATAATTTATTTTAAGCAAGGTTGGAAAAATCACAAAATTTCAAGTTCCCAAAATAAGAGTAAAACATATTGTAGTAATTAAGAAATGATGCATCGACATGCAAGAGTTGGTCTAGTATTTTAGGGGTGTTACAACTCTCTACCCCTTAAAGAAATTTCGTCTCGAAATTTACCTTACACTAGTCCCAGAACAAGTGTGGATATAGGGTCCTCATGTCTTCTTCTCTTTCCCCGGTAGCTTCTTTTCCAGAATGGTTCCTCCAAAGTACCTTTACTAAGGGGATTCTCTTGTTCCTAAGTTGCTTTACTTCTCGAGCTTGAATTAGAATAGGTTCTTCATTATACGTCAAGTCAGGATTAACCTCAATAGATTCAACTGGAAGAACATAAGATGGATCAGAACGATATCTTCTGAGTATAGAAACATGGAAGATATTGTGGATCTTGTCTAACTTAGGTGGCAACGCCAATTTATATGCAACTGGTCCAACCCTTTAAAGTATCTCATAAGGTCCAATAAATCGGGGACTAAGTTTTCCCTTCTGGCCAAATCTCATAATCTTTTTCCATAGAGACACCTTTAAGAATACTTTATCTCCAACTTGATAGTCAATATCACGTCTTTTTAGATCGGCGTACGACTTTTGTCTATTCGAAGAAATCTTTAGATGATCTTTGATAATTTTTACCTTGTCCTCTGTTTATTGCACAATTTCAGGTCCAATAAGCTTTCTTTCACCAATTTCA
>NW_006239034.1:662173-666601 GCF_000226075.1 Solanum tuberosum | reverse complement strand
TTTTCCCCATTTTGAACTTCTCTGGTCAATTTTACAAGTTTCTCATCTAACTTTTGTGCTTCTTTCACTTGTTCAAGTAATATTGGCTTTACTTGTAAATTAGCAATAGCTGAACCGTTTGAATCAAGTGTAAAACAAACATTCAAGGCTCTTAACTCAAGGAGCAAGGGTAAAGGACTCAAAGAAATGCTTGCGAAGGATTTCCGACTTGAGGCATCTGCAACCACATTGGCTTTACCTGGATGATAATCAATTGTGTAGTCATAATTCTTGATGAGTCCAAGCCATCTACGTTGTCGAAGGTTTAGCTCCTTTTGAGTACCCAAATACTTTAAGATCTTGTGATCAGTGAAGATATGACACTTCTCTCGATATAAATAATGCCGCCATATTTTTAAAGCAAACATTATAACAACAAGTTCAAGATCATGAGTAGGGTAATTCAATTCATGCGGTTTTAATTTCCGAGAGGCATAAGAAATTACCTTCCCTTCTTGCATCAAAACGCATTCGAAACCATTGTGAGAAGCATCATTGTATACTACATACTCTTTCCCTTCAATTGGAAGAGTAAGTATAGGCGCTTGAGTCAACAAGGATTTGAGAGTTTCAAAGCTCTCTTGACATTTGTCATCCCAAATAAACTTTACTTCCTTCTGCAAGAGCTTAGTCAAAGGAGATGCGATAATGGAAAAGCCTTTCACAAATCTTCTGTAGTATCCTGCTATGCCCAAGAAACATCTTATCTCGGTCGGACTTTTGGGAGGCCTCCATTCAACAACAGCTTGTATTTTACTAGGATCCACCTTCACATCTTCAGTTGATACAACATGTCCCAGAAAAGCTACTTCATCAAGCCAAAATTCACACTTGGAAAATTTAGCATAAAGTTCTTTCTCCTTCAAATTTTTCAAAATAATCCGGAGGTGTTTATCATGGTCTTCAATACTTCTGGAAAATATTAAAATATCATCTATAAAAACAACCACAAACTGGTCAAGATAAGGCTTGAATACTCGATTCATTAGATCCATGAATACCGCAAGAGCATTTGTCAATCCGGATGGCATCACAAAAAATTCATAATGACCATATCAAGTTCTAAAAGCAGTTTTAGGAATATCTGTCTCTCTAACACACAGTTGGTGATATCCAGACCTTACATCAAATTTGAGAATACTTTAGCACCTTTAAGTTGGTCAAACAAATCATCAATTCTTGGTAGTGGATATCTATTCTTGATTGTTATTATGTTCAATTGTCTAAAGTCAATACAAAGCCTAAGAGTGCCATATTTCTTCTTAACGAATAAAACAGGGGCTCCCCAAGGAGAAACACTAGGTCGAATAAAAACTTTCTCAAGTAGTTCTTGCAATTAAGCTTTCAATTCTCTTAACTCTGTTGGAGCCATTCTATAAGGGGTGATCGAAATAGGAGTAGATCCAGGAATAAGCTCGATTGAAAATTCAACCTCTCTTTCCGGGGGCAATCCCGGAAGGTTTTCTGGAAATACTTCTGGAAAATCACATACAGCAGGTATGTCCTTGATACAAGGACTCTTCAACTGTGTATCAACTATGTGAGCAAGGTATGCCCCACAACCTTGATGCATCAACTTTCTTGCCAAGGCCGCTGAAATAAAACTAGATGTCACTGATCTTTCACCTTGTACAATGATGTGTGAAAATGTAGGATCTTTAAAAGTCACATACTTAGACCTACAATCTACCACCGCATGATATTTATAACGACAATCCATCCTGATAATAACATCAAAATCCTTGAAGGGCATTTCAATCAAATCAGCAGCGAAGACTAGGTTTTGAACCAAGAAGGGACAATCTTGGTAAACTTGATTACACACAACTTGATAACCCAAAGGACTTTCAACCAGCACATCGTAATTAAGTCTCACAGATTTCACATTTTCAGGAAGAACAAGTGATGAACAAATATAGGAATGTGTAGAACCAGGATCAAATAATGTAAACACACATAAGCCAAATAAGTGAAATTTACCGACAACCACGTCTTGTCCATCTTGATCATCCCTTTGCCTCATAGCATAAGCGTGTGCAGTAGCCCTTTGCCAACTAGCTTGATTAGCTCCACTTTTACCTGCTGCCTGGGTGATTTTAGGTCTTGCACCTCTATTAGTTTGAGGAGGATTAACAGAAGGCTTATGAACTGAGACTTCAGTTTTAAAGGAAGGAGCATTACTAGGATTAGGACAATTTTTCACTTTTGATCAAAGCTCCCACAATTGAAACATGCACCAGAAGCTCTCCTGCAAGTGCCATAATGATTCTTTCCACATTGTGGACAAGTACGAACGCGAGGCTTGCCTTGGCCATAATTTGGGGTGCTAGCTGTAGAAACTTCTAATTTTCTTTGCCTTTGTTGAGGTGGCCTGTTATCACTACCAGCCTTGGAATTATCAAACCTTCCCCTTTTGGATGGACCCCCAAAATCTGGTCTAGTCTTTCGGAATTTGTTTTCATTTCTACTAGCTTCTTCTTTATCAAGTCGTTCCCAATTAAAAGCAGCAGACACTAACTTACAAAATTTCTCATGTTGTAGGATCACCACATTCTTCCTAATGGAATCATTTAAACCGTCGTCAAAACTTCCTGCACTTGTCTTTTTTCCTCTTTTAATAATACCACTAGCATAGCGAGAGAGCCTTAGAAACTTCTGTTCGTATTCAGCAATGACATGCCTCGTTGCCTTAGATTCAGAAACTCCTTTTCTTTGCATCACAATAAGCATGTGGGACATACTTCATACGAAATCCCTAAGAAAATCATCCCAAGTAAGAACAGGATGTTTTACCTTGGCATTCAGAACACTTACCCACCAATCGTAAGCATCCTTTTGTAATAGTGAAATAGCATACTTTAATTTTGCAACATCTGAACACTCTAACTGCTCAAATACCTTCTCTATGCGATCAAGCCATTGTTCAGCATCAGTGGGATCAACAATGCCTTTAAACTCCACCCATTTTCCTCATTTTCTCAAAGTTAATCTCGTGGGGATCATGCATCGATTCAGCCATGTGGTGGAAGAATTTAGCCATTTGTTGAAAATGAGGATTCATGGTTTGAGTACCATGACTCATGTGAGGATGTGGACCAGCTCTTACACTCTGATGGTTTCCCACCTCAGAACCACTAGTGTGGGGAACATACTGATTCGAGATATGTTCTCCAACCCCTTCCAGTGCATGAGGTTGGGAAACAGAGGCACCCGAACCTTCACGAGCAGCTTTCATAGGTCGGTCAGAAGAAGTGGCCATGACTTAATTCCTTCAAAAGGAAAGATCACATTGCATTAGGGATATGTACTTGATGCATATGCACTCTACATGCGATTAAAACATTACAAACCATGTAATTGACCAAATAATACAAATAGAACCTTTTTCGAAAGTGAACAAGTATACAAGTAATTCAAATCAAAATTCCTAGAACCACAAACCTAGGCGCTGATACCAACACTTGAAGTGACCCTTTTTAAAGAGACTTAACTTATACTTGCGACACTCAAAAGCGATTAACGATGGTGTACTGATTTTAATATAGTAGAGGGATTAGATGCATAATGACCTTCAAAAAGTAATTTAAGCAAATAACCGACGAGCTTTTCATGTATATATATATTCCTCACACTCAAGGATGAAATAACAAGGATATTACAAGCTTTCGAGTACTGAAATCAGCCTGCTCATGCTTCACACAAACATTCGAAAGTAATAGTAGATTTAGGATATTACAAGACTTGGGTTTACACACCCCAAAAAGAACAAAACATATAGCCATATTTATATTACAATTCATGGTGACATGATCAAATCAGCCCTCAAAATCCCATGTAAATATACAACACATAGAATATGTACAAGTCTCAAGGTTTATACAAAATATAGATGCCTATATGCAAAACTGATCTTCCTTAAGGCTCCCAAAACATCCATCTCCAATGGCCAGCTTCAAGCATCATCTCGAACAGCCCCTACGATAGAAACAACTATCGCTAAGCATATAGCTTAGTGGTGTAAAAACTATAGGTTTGGATCCCTCAAATTCAGCAAGTTTTCATTCTCAAGTCAAGGGCAACATAATTGAACATAATAAATAAATCAAGTAAACAATATATAAAGAGTATCAAGTTCGATATTTAGAGATCCAAATGTCAAGAATGCTCATAGCACAACTTTTCAAGAGATTCAACAACAAGGCTCACCCAATATATACATCATGTCGTCACACCAAGCAAAAGCAGGTATCCAGAAGGGTCAAAACCCAATAATCAAGAGAACCAAGAACCATATTAAAAATGGCTTTCTAGTTCGTACTTAAAAAGGGACAACTTCCATTCTTAAGACGAACTAAAAATCCAAAGTCAAGATGGCAAATGATCCGAATC
>NW_006239034.1:655240-662022 GCF_000226075.1 Solanum tuberosum | reverse complement strand
TCAATAATGATGGCGTAACACAGGGTTATCATCACAAGTAAGCCTAGCCTGTACAAATACGACTATACTCCAAAAACTAAAATTCTGCCCAATAAAAGCACTTCATGTAGCAACTTAGATTTGAAACAGAAAACGGCCAAAATGTAATTTATATCCTTCATAAAAGATGTAGGTACATCTCTTAAGCTTGCAAATAATCAAGAATCACCACAAAATATGCTTTGTACAAAAAATTATAATAAAATCACTAACAGTTGAACATACAGGATTTCAATTCCAGAATTTGGACAGAACATGTCATATGTTGCGTCCATTATTTCGTAGCCATAAAAGCTAAATTAGAGTTTACCATAAACCTTAAATTACGAGCACAATTTATTTTAAGCAAGGTTGCAAAAATCACAAAATTTCAACTTCCCAAAATAAGAGTAAAACATATTGTAGTAATTAAGAAATGATGCATCGACATGCAAGAGTTGGTCTAGTATTTTAGGGGTGTTACATACACCATTTTGTTAGGGTTTATAAGGAGTAGTTTACTGTCTGATAATACCCTTTTCAATACATAATTCTTCAAATTATTTTGACAAATATTCACGTCCTCGATCGGTTCTTAATGCCTTTGTGCTTTTATCTAATTGATTTCATTTTGTTTCATATATCTTTTAAAGTACTCAAGTGCTTCAGATTTATGAGAAATCAAATAGACATAACCAAAGCACGTGAAATCATCAATAAATGTAATGAAGTGTGTAGAACCAAACCATGCCTTCACATTCATTGGACCACAAATATCAAAATGGATTAATTGTAGTGGAAAGTCCGCTCTTTTAGCCTTTCGAAATGGTTTATGCGTATTCTTTCCAGCAACACAATTTTCACAAGTTGGCCTATCAATAATGGTGAAAGAACCTAAATGTCCTTCCTTTGTCAACCTATTCATTTAATCTTTCCCTATGTGTCCTAATAGTGCATGTGATGTAATAACATTGATATCATTATCACTTGAATAACATGCCATTACACAACGGTCAACATAGTAATCATAAGTTGAAGGATTATAATCTGAAACGATAAAATGATCCTAACGAAATCCAAAACCATATAAAACATTATCTAGAGTTATTATAACACCACTACGACTAAAAAACAAATCAAAATCAACGTCGAAAAGAACAAATACAACTACTAAGTTTCATCGAATCTCTAGAGCATATAGGACGTCATGCAACATCAAGGAACGACCACCACACAAGTCCACTTTGAAAGTGTCTTTACCTTTGAATTCCACCTTAGAATTATTTCCTACGTAGATCCACCTTGATTTAGATGAAAATCGACAAAACTTCACAAACACTTCTTTATCTCGACTCACGTGGTCGGTGGATACCGAGTCTACAATCCACATAGGATAAGATTCAGTTAGTAAAGAAGTGCTATAAACATTTGTAGAACTTAGAGATGCGTTTAGAAATGCTATCTTTCTGGGCTTGGTACATTCACGAGCAAAATTCTCCAACACTTGGAAATTGTAGCACTCATTTTGCTCTTGTCTCTCTTTCTTGAAAAACCATTTTCCTTCCTTGGAATTTAAATTCTTTTTTTTCTTAGAGGGTCCTTCTCCGATCTCTTTGTCTTTCCCATTTCTTTTCCAATTCTTCTTGCGCTTGAAGCATGAAGATTTTGTACTACTTGACTTTGCCACAAAGGTATTAGAAGCAGTTTTAGCAGAACCAAGCCGCTCATCTTCAAGTTCAACATGTCGAGCAACATCAAAAACAAATTTGATCTATCATTATGGGTCAAGTTAACCTTCAAATGTTCCTAATTATTGGGAAGAAATTGAATCATTTCCTGAACTTGTTTCTCATATGAAAGAACATGGCCAACACTGTTGAGTTGAGCTATCATGTTTGACATCACCCTAAGATGTTGTTTGACATCACCCTAAGATGTTGTTTGACATTTTGATCATGACACTTCTTATAAGTGTCAAATTTCATAGTTAACTTCTGAGGTGGGTTACAGACGTACCCCCATACGTTCCTCTCAGATGTACCTATATAGCATGCTTAGTAGGTAATTCCTCACATTCATGTATGAGGTCATCAATCATAGAACTAACTATTATTTCACATGTAGTAAAATTAGCCTTTTCTCAAGCTTTGAAAGCTTCAAGATCCCTTCTGTATTGTGTAGAGTTACTCTCTTCTGATTAATTCAAAAAATAATTTACATCTTCCTGAGCATTTTGTTATTCCAGTACATACCATATTTTACGACTCCAGATGTCGTCATTGTCACAGTTAAGTTTTTCACCTTTGTTCAAGTCAACAATGGTACTTTTTGATGTCATGTCTGTCTCGAGATATAACAAGACAAGAATTTTTAAATCCATTTTGTGTGTGTCATACACATTCAAACAAATTAATTCTCATAAAGATTTCATATTTAATGTAAAATCGAAAAGATACATAAGCATCCAAGCATCATCTACAAATTAAATATTTAATCAAAATTTGCAATTAATTTCTTAATGTGTATCCTAATATATTTTAGGCCATAATTAAAAGGAATTATATATCTAATAATTAACACCATATGATAATGCACACTAGAATAACTACACACCAATTCAAAATAGGATAAAATACACATATATTCATATTAAAATATAATCAGAGATGTTCATTACATAATATGCACAAACAAAATAAACACTTAAATACTAGACTATGATTCTATGTGATCACGCTTGCCATCTAGCTTCAAGATTCATTGTGAACCTCCATAATGGGTCGTTAGGACCATAATCATGATAGATGTCTACTAGTTCATTTAGCTAATAATTTGGTAAGAAATTATACAGAATACCTAATCCAACGTAATCCTTAACATAGATGTAAAATTCATATATTTGATTAATTTTAATCCAATTTTTTTTTAGGAAATCGGGTAATTGGTCAGACAAGTCCATTTTGATATTTTTGAACTCTTCAAATAATTTTTTTTCGTTCTCTTTTACGTGCTCTTTTATCTATGGTCAGATTTTACAGTATCTTTGAGTCATTTCTTATTACTTCTGGCTCCGAATCTCAATCTTTTTTTATTTTGATCCTTTTGTGTCGCATCCTTCTACCATTTCTTTTTGCTCCTATATTAGTATCACTCTCACTTGGAGCAATTTGAGCATGTTCTCGTTCAACTATATCTGAAATGGGAACAAAAAATCATAAATATGGTTAAAGACCATTTAATGCGACAACATATGTCAGGAATTTCTGGTAGAAGACAAGAGGATTTATTAAAAAAGAGTTTACTCCTAAAGAATTATTACAATACAAATTTAATTATTTTTCAAAACCATAATATATTTCCACACATATATAAACATATGGTTATTTATAATATATCAACCCTTTCAGTACTTTGTTAATCCCCTTAAAAATAATATATAAAGAAATGAAGAGACTTGATGAATATAAGATCTTCAAAATAAATAATACTCAAACTCACATTAAATGCTATACTCCTTTTGTCCCAATTTATGTGACACTTTTCATTTTTCGAGTCAAACAATTTAAGTTTGAACGAGAATTTGCGCATGGAATCTTCAATTTTTTTGAAATAAAATTTATATATTTGTAAGCTACGTAAAAAGTACTATAAGTCACAATAATTGAAAATTCAAAATGTTTATAAAATCGATGGATAATTTACAGTCAAATATAGATTTGTTTGAATCTTGAAATTCGAAAAGTGCCACATAAAATGGGACGGAGGGAGTATTATTTTTTTTATAAAAAGAGAAATAACACTTCATATTCCTAAAAGAAACTGAACACGTTTTTCAAAATAAATATTTAATGAACAAACATGTCATATCACTCTTTTTGTTTCTTTTGTTTAATTATTTTTTTTTTTAAAAAATAATTAAAGTCCATGTTGACTCATTCAGCAAACACAAAAAATAGAGAGTACAAACTATTTTCTCATAATAAGTACAACAAAATTAGCTAGCCTTCTTTTAGAGGCTCACACGTTTTTCTTCCTTTTTTAAAACAAGAAAGAATTTTACTACAATATGAAGTAGTACTACAGGGGGAAAAAAAGAGAATTCTTGTTGATAAAGGATAACTTTGTTTAAATGGCTATTACCTTCTTTCTATTCAGCAAAGTCATTCCAATATAAATCTCATAGAAATTAAGCTTTTCTTTTGCTTCTTCTTTTTCACCACATATATTCGATTCTTATGGAAAAAATTTTTATTGCTTCTTCTCCACGTTCAAATATACATTATTTGAATCATTCCTACTTCTTTATCTAAATTAAGAATAGTATCAACAGATTTGATTCCCCCCAAAAAAATGGAAGGAGTATTAGATCTATTATTAGATACTAAAACTTTCAAACAGGTGAGTTCAAACAGTGAGTAATTATATTATTTAAATATAAAGCAATTAACCTTGGCTTTGATACCATTGAAAGGTTATTCTAACAAAAACAAGAATGTGTACTTGTTAACAACAATGAAATGATAATGAATTCTTGTGAAAGGTTGCTCCAAGTCTAACTTTTAGTCTCAATGAATCAAAGCAATGTTTCACAAACTAAGAGTCACTTTTATTTTATTAATATCAATGAATAAGATAGAAATTTCTTATTCTTTTTCTCCCTCTGTTTTTCTGTTTTTGTGCTCCTCGCTCTTATTTTCTTAAAAAGGTTCAACACTCATTTTAAAAAGGGGAAATCAGTATGCGTTGGAGTACTGTTCCCATCCCTTTTTCAAATTGGTACTTATCTCTTTTTCAGAAAAAAAAACTTTTGGTCGGGTCATATCAGGTCGAGTCGATCAACATGGGCGACCCACGATCCAAAACTTACATATAATAGTAATCTTTTTGTCGAGCGTGCATTTCATGATGCTCTCATAGAAATATTGTGCTTTTAGTTTTAATAATAAATTCAATTGAAATATACTAATTTGAATAAAATATAAATCAATTATTTTTTATAATATTATTTAAGAACATATGTTTATGAATTAATATATTTTCGAAAGACAATATATATCTTAAATATTTAGTTTAATAATATTTATAAAGTTTCTTATTTGGTTAATACAAATTTTAAATAATTAATTTTTAATTTTAAAATTTGATTTAATCTTATGATTGTAATTGTGCATCCTAACAGTAAATGTGTAATTACACGGTTATTACATTGTGACAAACAAACAAGGAAGTGTAATTACTACGATGATAATTATTACCGTAGTAATTACACCAATTATAATTACCTGGTGGCTTTCCAAACAGACCCTAAATAAGAGATATCAAACAAACTAAAATGAGAAGAGTAACATAAAATATATATTACACTCATCAAGATTGAATTTGAATTTCTAAAACTGTCATATACTGATCTTATCTTCCACACTGTAAACAATAAAAGTTGGTCTCAAATAATTTATCTGTAACACCCCGACTTTTCAAAACGTCTAAATTAACTTGTATCTTCGTGGAAAGACAAGGAGGGTGAGTAATAAATTAAGAATGATGTGGTATTGCATATTTTAAGTGTTCAAGGGTTGTATCTCAAGTTTTGAAGTTAGGTAAGTGGCAAAATAAAAGTTGGCGAAAGTTATCGTAAGTTCTTTTTTAAAGATTTCCCTAAAATTTGGGTCAAATATCTTGGATGTTTTCTCCCAATATATAAAGAGTTAGAAGCCTATCACCCATTAAATCGAAGGCCTACGAGTCTAATTTGCAACGCACAAAACCCCGTATCCAACCGATATTGGAGTAAAACGTTGTGAGGGTTTTACTACGGACTGCCGGGGCAGAATCCGGGTCGGGTAAAAAATATGGTATGTTAGCTTACTCAACGTTTTAAGCAATGAAAACATTTCTTTTCACTTCCAAACCAGAAAGAAAGCTTAAGAGATGGTTCCTATGGAGTTCTTGCATGATGAAGGTTGGTTTTTTACAATTTCTACCATTAAAGGTTGCCCCCGTGCCGTGAAACGCGATCTCTATACGTGGCAATCATTTTTCCCTCCTATTAGCTGAGTTTGGAGCTTAGTTTTTTAAGATATAAATTTGTAGTTATTGGTGTTTATTCAAGGTTTATACTTGGTTAACTAAGGTAATCATCTCGGGACCCTTTTTATGGTTGTTTTATGAATTTCTACGGACGTTTCGACAAGTTGGGGCAATATGGCAAATCTGCCGATTTAAGATTAATTATGAACTGTGTATAGGTGCATTTCAGCTGTGTATATATAGTGATTGTGAAGCTTAGGACATAAGGAACAACTTTCGTGAAGGAACTACGGTCTTTCGAGCATTCATTGGAAAGGTATGTTAAGGCTATTCCCTACTTACAACATGTTTCTTTAAAGCTTAGGAGCAATATAATTGTGTTGTTATCCATATTACACTTGTAGCCATTATTGTTGATTGTTGCCTGCTCGAGTTGATATAATCCTCCCTTGTCGGGATTCTTATTCAGTTTATGTGTCCCTATGTTGTACACGACTTAGAGGCTATTTGTATAGGTTGCTTATAACTAAATTGCTCGCTTTTAGCAATTGAATTGTTTTTGTTGCCCTTGGGGCTATTGTGGTTAGCTGCAGGAATATGATCTATGCCTAGAAGGGCTATGTTCTGCCTACAGGGCTATATGGATGACTAAAAGGTCTATGAGTTGCCTACAGGGCTATATTGACGCCTAAGAAGGCTATGTGCTTCCTACAGGGCCATGTTGTTGCCTAAGAGGG
>NW_006239034.1:646882-655190 GCF_000226075.1 Solanum tuberosum | reverse complement strand
AGCCTACGGGGTTAAATGGATAACTAAAAGGGCTATATGTTGCCTATAGGGCTATATTGACGCCTAAGAAGGCTATGTGCTTCCTACAGGGCCATGTTGTTGCCTAGGAGGGCTATGAGTTATCTATAAGATATGTCGATGTCTAAGAGAGTTATGTGCTGCCTACGGGGTTATATTAATGCTTAAGAGGGCGGCTGCCTACAGGGCTAGGGGACTACCGATAGGGGTACATAGGCTGATTGGCACCTTCCGGGATTATGGGGGCCTGAGTAGGTGGTCTTGTGTGTTGTTTTGTACCTGCCAAGCTTATTGGGGCTTGGTTAGGTTGTTGTTTTATTATTTTTGATAAGTTTAGTTTGAGGAGCAGGTCGGTACACTTATCTGATCCTTGATTTACTTATCAGATTATTCCAGTATGTCAGGATACATTCTCATAGTCTATTGCATTTCATACTCTGTACATTATTTTAGACTGACTCCCCATTGCCTGGGGGCATTGCATTCATGCATGCAGGTCCTGACAGACGACTAAGTAGACCTCCTCAGCAGCAAGATTGACTTTTATCCGGTTGGCTAGCCCCTTTCCTCCGGAGTTGCCAGAGTTGGGAGGTTTGTTAACTTTTGTTGTATATATCTTTATGGGTAGGCTGGGCCCTATCCTGCTAATCTTTACTACTCTTAGAGGGTTGCAGACTAGTGTGTGGGGTGTATAGCTACGTTATGGCCATACTGGCCTAAGTTGTTGTTTGCTGAAACTTGTGAGTTGTTTGATTTATTGTATTGATATATACCTGCTTTTAGTTTTGGTATAGATATCATGGTGGCCTCAACGGCCCAATCAGGACTTCTGTGCTAGTTGGCTATTTATTTATATGATCTTCTGGGAATAGCTATTTCTTTTATAGATCAATTGACAGGGGCCTTGCCGGCCGAGGGATTAGTTTTAAGCTGAGATGTACTTGTTTGTTTTCTTGATTGCGTATGGCTGCCATGCGCTAGTAGCAAATGATTCAGCAGGGTCGGCTCGGTCATGTGTTTGGCATTAGGAGCCAGTTGCGTCCCTCGAGTTTGTGGCGTGACAAAATTGGTATCAAAGCAACGTCGTATCCTAGGGAGTTTGCAAACCATGTCTAGTAGAGTCTTGTTTATAAATGTGTTGTGCACCACATCCGATAAGCAAGAAGCTACCGGGCGTGTTATAATGACTATCTTCTTTTTGCTCACCTCGTGCTATAGAGCGGTGTCTTAAGGGTTGAGGTTTCTGGCTTATAATTGATACTTGTATGCAGATAGACATGACTGACACTAGACAGACCACAACTAGCCAGGGGCAAGATACAGCTGCAGGCGAGGGTACCGGTAAGGTGCCACAGGTGGAGGTAGCCCATTGTGAGACCTAGGGGGAGACATCTTCTCAGCCCCCTATAGCTTCTCCACCGCTTCATGAACCTCCGAGGGCTACAGGACGTCCGGCTCCATCAGCAGCACCACCTCTAGTTCCTCTTATTCCATCTGATGAGGTTTTCAAGACTGCAATATATATGTTAGCACAATTAGTAGTTGCACAGTGCCAACCAGTTGCGCCAGTTGTTGCTGGACCTTCTAAAGGGACCGAAAGTTTGAGAGTTTGTGAATATCTTGACTTGAATCCTCCACAGTTTACAAGGACAGATCGCAGAGAAGACCCTTAGCACTTTATTGATCCGTTTCATAGGATCTTTAGAGTCATGCATGCCTCAGCGACTGAGTCAGTTGACTTAGCAGCATTTCGAATGCGCGATGTTGTAGTATTGTGGTACGAGAGTTGGGAGAATCTAGGGGAAAATATGCATCCCTACCCACTTGGGATAGCTTTACAGAAGCTTTCATAGATCACTATTTTCCTCGAGAGAGTAGGGATGGCCGGGTGGACTAATTTATGAACTTCCAACAGGGCAGCAAGAGTGTCCAAGAGTATGGGCTGAGATTTGATTCATTGGCTAGATATGCACCAGCATTTGTTGATACGATGCATGATAGGGTGCGTACATTTATGGGAGGGCTCGACTCAGACTATATCGACGCTTGTTCTACCACTGCACTAAATGATAATATGGATATCTCGCGAATTCAGGACTTTGCACAAGGCATAGATGATCGCTGACATCTATAATATATGAGTGAGATGGTCGAGAAAGAGAGAGACAAAAGAGGTCTAGGGCTGCTGGTTCGCAGGGAGATTTTCAGGGTAGTCCTAGACCCTGATATTATATTAGGCCACCTAGACCTCTACCACAGCAGTTCCAAGGTAGTATATTTGATCGTCAGGAACAGTCAGACCCAGGTGAGGGTTCACAAGCATCAGGCTCGCAGCAGCAGAGGGGTTAAGGCCAGGCTAGGACAGCCCCGCCGCGTTGCACTACTTGCGGTAGGATGCATTTCAGGAGGTGCAGATAGGGTTCCACAGGTTGTTATTCTTGTGGACAGGAGGGGGATGGGTAGAGAAACTGCCCTACCATAGGTCAGGGTGGTATAGGTCAGTCGACCAGGTCAGCACTAGGTTCCTGCTCATCAGCACACTCTACAGGGCGTGGAACCCAGACATCCGCACGTAGAGGTAGAGGCGGAGGCAGAGAGGGACCATCTAGTTCTGGTAGTGGACAGAACTGTACATATTCATTAACCGGTTGACAGGACTCAGAGTCATCACCAGATGTTGTGACAGGTACATTTATTATTTTCTCCCATTGTGTTTATGCTTTAATAGATCCTGGATCTACTTTGTCTTATTTACTCCATTTATTGCGGGGAAGTTATGTATAGTAGAAAAGTCAGTTGATCGACCTCTTATTGTACCTACACTAGTTGGTGAGTCTATTGTTGCCAGGAGAGTCTATCAAGGTTGCACGGTAGAAATTATCGACCGTCAGACCTCTGTAGATCTTGTAGAGTTAGGGATGGTCAATTTCGACGTCATTATGGGTATGGACTGGTTAGCGTCTTGTTATGCTAATGTTGAGTGCTGGACAAAGATTGTTAGATTCCACTTTCCAAGAGAGGTAGTTCTGGAATGGAAAGGCGATACAGCAACGCCGAAAGGTAGGTTTATTTCCTATCTTAAGGCGAGGAGGATGATAACTAAGGGTTGTATTTATCATCTTGTTCACGTTCATGATATAGATGTAGAACCACCAACCCTTCATTCTATTCTGGTAGTTAATGAGTTTCTAGATGTATTTCAAGACGAGCTCCCTAGTATCCCTCTAGAACGGGAAATTGATTTTGCTATCGATATGCTACCAAGTACAAAACCCATATCTATCCCTCCTTATAGAATGACTCTTGCTGAGCTAAAGTAGTTGAAGGATCAACTTAAAGACTTGCTGGATAAAGGCTTTATTAGGCCTAGTGCTTCACCATGGGGTGCACCAGTGTTATTCGTAAGGAAGAAAAATGGCTCACTAAGAATGTGTATCGATTACCGACAGCTGAATAAGGAAACTATAAAGAATAAGTATCCCCTTCCGAGGATAGATGACTTGTTTGATCAGTTACAAGGTGCTAAGTGCTTCTCAAAGATTGATTTAAGATCAGGGTACCACCAGATACAATTTCAGGAGAAAGACGTTCCAAAGACAGCTTTTAGAACTAGATATGGACACTTTGAGTTCTTGGTAATGTCTTTTGGATTAACTAATGCCCCAGCAGTGTTCATGGACCTGATGAATTGTGTATTCAAGCCGTATTTGGACTTGTTTGTGATTGTATTTATTGATGATATTTTGGTGTATTCACGTTCAAAAGCTTAGCATGCAAATCATCTGCGAGTAGTCCTTCAGGTTCTTCGAGACCGAGAACTTTATGCAAAGTTTGCTAAGTGTGAGTTCTGGTTGGACTCTGTGGTTTTCTTAGGCCATATTGTATCAGATGCAGGCATTGCGGTTGATACACAAAAGATTGAGGTCGTAAAAACTTGGCCCAGACCCATGCCTCCGACTGAGGTTCATAGTTTCTTAGGGTTAGCTGGGTACTACAGAAGGTTTGTAGAGGGGTTTTCTTCAATTTCTTCCCCATTAACGAAGCTGACTCAAAAAGCAGCTAAGTTCTAGTGGACTGAGGCTTGCGAGCATAGTTTCCAAGAGCTAAAGGACAGGTTGACATCAGCACCAATTCTTGCATTGCCAGAGGGTTCAGAAGGTTATGCGGAGTATTGTGATGCTTCTGGTGTTCAGTTGGGATGTGTTCTAATGCAACATGGTAAGGTTATCGCATATGCTTCAAGGCAGTTGAGAAAGCATGAGAAGAACTATCTGACCCACGATTTAGAGTTGGCTGCAGTTGTGCATGTGTTAAAGATCTGGACACACTATTTGTATGGTGTTCCTGTTGACATTTTTTACAGATCATAAAAGCCTATATCTTTAAACAGAAGGAGTTAAATATGCAACAACGTCGATGGCTTGAGTTACTGAAAGACTACGACATGGACATTTTATATCATCCAGGAAAGGCGAATGTGGTAGCTGATGCCCTCAGTCGAAGATATATGGGTAGTTTATCATATTTAGGTGGTAAGAAGCATGAGCTAGCGTGAGAGCTTCATCAGTTATCTAGCTTGGGAGTCAGATTGTTAGAGGCAGAAGATAGTGGGGTAACAATTCAGGACACAACCGTATCATCTCTAGTTGTAGAAGTAAAATCAACACAACAAAAGGATCCTATCTTAGAGTAGCTCAGAGCCAAGGCTCAGAATCAACAGACTTTAGCATTTGATATAGTAGGAGATGGAGTCCTTAGATATAGTAGTCGATTGTGTGTTCTGAATGTTGGAGGGCTTCCACATCGGATTATGGAAAAGGCACATCATTCCCGTTATTCTATTCACCCTAGTTCAACGAAGATATACCATGATATTAAGGATATATATTGGTGGTACGGGATGAAGAATGACGTTGCTGAGTTTGTGGCACAGTGTCCTAACTGCCAACAACTGAAGGTTGAGCACTAAAAGCACGTTGGTCTAGTTTAGGAGATAGCCATTCCTTTGAAGAAGTGGGAAGCAATTAATATAGATTTTATTACAGGGTTACCTCGATTGTGTTGCATGTTTGACTCTATTTGGGTAATTGTTGATAGACTAACAAAATCAGCCCACTTCTTACCAGTCAGGGCTACTTTTACGGCCGAAGACTATGCAGGGCTCTATATTATGGAGATTGTTAGGCTACACGGTGTCCCAGTATCTATTATCTCTGATAAAGGAGCACAATTCACCGCCAACTTCTGGAAGTCCTTCCAGAAAAGACTGGGACACATGCTAATCTTAGTACAACCTTTCACCCTCAAACAGATGGTCAGGCTGAGCGCACAATTTTGACGCTCGAGGATATGTTATAAGCGTACATGCTAGACTTCAAGGGAAGTTGGGATGAACACTTGCCTCTTATTGAGTTCGCATACAATAATAGTTATCATTCCAGCATCGGGATGGCACCTTCTGAGGCTTTGTATGGGCAAAAATATAGATCCCCCATTGGATGGTTCGAGGTAGGTGAGTCAGGGTTGATTGGACCTGACTTAGTATAGCAGACAATGGAGCAGGTCAAGCTCATACGGGAGAGGTTGCTAACTGCTCAAAGCCGACATAATTCATACTCAGATGTGCGACGAAGGGACTTAGAATTTTATGTCGATGACTGGGTATTCTTAAAAGTCTCGCCTATGAAGGGGGTTATGAGAATTGGCAAAAAGGCAAGCTTAGTCGAAGATTCATTGGGCCATACTGAATCCTTCGGAAGGTAGGACGAGTGGCTTATGAGTTAGAATTGCCTTCGGGGCTAGAATCTGTTCATCCAGTTTTCCATGTATCTATGCTACGGAAGGGCGTAGGAGACCCTTCTCGGGTTGTCCCAGTTGAGGATGTTCAGATCACAGAGGAGTTGTCCTACGAGAAAACTCCAGTTTCCATATTATATCGGCAGGTCCGTAAATTGAGGACCAAAGAGGTGGCTTCGATTAAAGTATTGTGGAGAAACAAGAATAGAGAAGAGGTGACATAGGAAGCTGAGGATGGCATGAGGTCTAAATATCCTTACTTGTTTCATACCATAGGGTGATTGCATATCAGTTTATATTGGTGCAATGAGGTAAGATACCTATCTGATTTTTTTTTATATTGTTGCTTATTATTATTATTGTTGTCGTTGTATATTTCCTCGCACTGTTATTGCGGAGCAATACTGCTTAGCAATTTATGTCATCATCTGAGACGCCTAGGTTAGACTTTTTGCATTTTAGGTTCATGGATAGTTACAATGCCAAAGGATACTCTGCCTAAATTTTGGAAAAACCGAAGGACTTAACCGCGTGAATCAGATTTTTTTTCATTCGAGGACGAAAATTTCTAAGGGGGGAAGGATGTAACACCCTAACTTTACAAAACGTCTAAATTAACTCGTATCTTCGTGGAAAGACAAGGAGAGTGAGTAATAAATTAAAAATGATGTGGTATGTAAAATTGTAAGTGTTCAAGGGTTGTATCTCATGTTTTGAAGTTAGGTAAGTGGCAAAATAAAAGTTGGCGAAAGTTATCGTAAGTTCCTCTTTAAAGATTTCTCTAAAAATTGGGTCAAACGTCTTGGATGTTTTCTCCCAATATATAAAGAGTTAAAAGGCCTATCATCCATTAAATCGAAGGCCTAGGAGTCTAGTTTGCAATGCATAAAATTTCGTATCCAACCGATATTGGAGTAAAACGTTATGAGGGTTTTACTACGGACTGTCGGGGAAGAATCCGGGTCGGATTAAAAATGTGGTATGTCGGCTTACTCAACGTTTTAAGCCATGAAAACATTTCTTTTCACTTCCAAACCAGAAATAAAACTTAAGAGATGGTTCCTATGGAGTTCTTGCATGATGAAGGTTGGTTTTTTACGATTTCTACCATTAAAGGTTGCCCCCGTGCCGTGAAACGTGATCTCTACACGTGGCAATCATTTTTCCCTCCTATTAGCTGAGTTTGGAGCTAGTTTTTTAAGATATAAATTTGTAGTTATTGGTGTTTATTCAAGGTTTACACTTGGTTAACTAAGGTAATCATCTCGGGACCCTTTTATAGTTGTTTTATGAATTTCTACGGACGTTTCGACAAGTTGGGGCAATATGGCAAATATGCCGATTTAAGATTAATTATGAACTCTTTATAGGTACATTTCAGCTGTGTATATATAGTGATTGTGAAGCTTAGTACATAAGGAACAACTTTCGTGAAGGAACTACGGTCTTTCGAGCGTTCATTGGAAAGGTATGTTAAGGCAATTCCCTACTTACGACATGTTTCTTTAAAGCTTAGGAGCAATGTAATTGGGTTGTTATCCTTGTTAGACTTGTAGCCATTATTGTTGATTGTTGGCTACTCGAGTTGATATAATCCTCCTTTGTCGGGATTCTTATTCAGTTAGTAGTGTCACTATGTTGGACAAAACTTAGAGGCTATTTGTATAGGTTTCTTATAACTAAATTGCTTGCTTTTAACGATTGGATTGTTATTGTTGCCCTTGGGGCTATTGTCGTTAGCTACAAGAATTCGATCTATGCCTAGAAGGGCTATATTCTGCCTACAGGGCTATATGGATGCCTAAAAGGGCTATGAGTTGCCTATAGGGCTATATTGATGCCTAGAAGGGCTATGAGTTGCCTACAGGGCTATATTGACGCGTAACAAGGCTATGTGCTTCCTACCGGGGCCCATGTTGTTGCCTAGGAGCGCTATGAGTTGTCTATAAGCTATGTTGATGCCTAAGAGAGTTATGTTCTGCCTACGGGGTTATATTAATGCCTAAGAGGGCGGCTGCCTATGGGGCTAGGGGACTACCGATAGGGGTATATAGGCTGATTGGCACCTTCACGGATTATGGGGGCCTGAGTAGGTGGTCTTGTGTGCTGTTTGTACCTAACAAGCTTATGAGGGCTTGGTTAGGTTGTTGTTTTATGATTTTTGATAAGTTTAGATTTAGGAGCAGGTTAGTACACTTATCTTATCCTTGATTAACTTATCAGATTATTCCAGTGTAACGACCCGAGAGCACCCCCTAGCCGTTACCAGCGTATTCGACCTCTCGGAGGTCTTATACAAGCCCTTAGAATTCGTCATAGCATTTATCATAGAAAAATAGCAGAAAATTTAAAACTTTTTCATAATATAACACAAGACTTAAACAGTCACCTCATTTAAACCTTTAATACAAAATCGGAGTACTACGTCTCAAGGTAGCCATCTTAAAACACGACTACAACACAAGAGGGACACAACCCTTACAATACAAAAGAA
>NW_006239034.1:645628-646458 GCF_000226075.1 Solanum tuberosum | reverse complement strand
TAAGACAACCTCTAAGTCACACAAGTGCAATGTGCAAGTAGCATCCCATACTACTACTCACACCAAGTGTTCCTAAGAAGCCACCACAGACTAGGCACATCATATTCAACAAGTCATAACATCTTCATTTAACATTAGACATAAGACCAACATACTTCATAACATCATATAAGGTCTCATTCCTTTGCTATATCATTAGTCATAACCCATTTAGTTCATATCATAGGTAAAACATCCTCACAACCCCTTCAGAAGCTCGCTTGTGCAATATACACATGCAGTCCAATACCCCCACATATACTAAGCAAACCCATTAAGAAGTCATAAGTGTAATTCACATGCATAATCATACTTCATAGTCTTGACATAAGTAAAGTCAACCTTAACATGCTTTCATATTAACATACATTAGACCATAGTCTTCATTACATAAAGAGCCTAATCATAACCTCTCTTAGAATCCGCTTGTGCAATGCATAAGTAGGGTCCATAGTCCTACCTACACTAAGTAACTCTTCAAGAAATCATGACTAGAGTTCATACTCTTATCATAGTTCATTTTCTTAACTTTTCAGGAGACATTGCCATAACCGACATAGACCAAGTGTGCTACATGGAATCCGGTGTTCAACTCCCACACCGAAAAGAGAGGGTACTACTTGCCAAAGTAGGACCTACATACATAATAGCTATCTAGTGGATCCACTAAGCTAAGACCTAAGGGGGCACGTATTTATGGAACAAGGAGATTACTACTAGAAAACCTTGACTTACTAAGCGTGGAGGTTTCCATCTCATGAGACAACATCTATGTTGGGAACCCGAACTTG
>NW_006239034.1:629442-643351 GCF_000226075.1 Solanum tuberosum | reverse complement strand
TGTGTGTGTACATATGTGAGAAATCCTTTCACATAAACACCTTTATACAATACATATTCATACCTTGCTAATCATACACTT
Source organism: Solanum tuberosum (assembly GCF_000226075.1). Lineage (NCBI taxonomy): Eukaryota > Viridiplantae > Streptophyta > Magnoliopsida > Solanales > Solanaceae > Solanum > Solanum tuberosum. Next base: position 643,270 of record NW_006239034.1, on the reverse strand, counting down.
TGAATGCATAATAATATGTAAGAGTGCATATAAGAGTTACCCTTTCAATAGACACCATAACACATCATATTCATAGATATACATATAGAGTGTGTGTGCATATTGATCTTCATAATGAAATAATAGCAACAACATTGATATTGAGTGCACTTCCCTTCAAGGGATCACAACACATTCACGATGTCCCCAAATCATGAGCAATTCACATATAAAGCCTTTAGGGATTCTAGACCACACACCCACACTTCATCATAGGAGACAAGGACACATTCAACATTGAATAGGTACTCCTAACATGTATATGATCAAACATTCATTAATGGTCATATAGGTATGAGTCATTCCACAATAGTACTTAACATAATCAATCATGTAGACCACACCTAATCCCTAACATTATCATTCACATTATACTCCTCATCATTAACACACTTTAAACATCATGCTAGCATTGAGGATTTCATACATAACCTTCATAGCACAACTTCATAAACATATGCATCATAATCGTCAATTCACTTCACATCTATTTCCTTCAAGGCCATGATCTTCAACATGCATAGATAGACAAGAAGTAAACACCGCCACCATAAGTGGAACCAAACCACACAACATCAATTTTCATACTATAGACTAGAAGTTAGGTCAACTTACCAATTCTCCAAGCCATGATCACCATGGATCAATCCTCAACAATTCATAATCAATTGACATAGATAGCAATAAGAATCAACAATGTAATTCAATAACATATACATAATCTAAGTACAATTCTATAAACAAAGGGATCAACCCATAACTTTGCCCATAAGGCCATAATTCTCAACTCATCAATATACCAACAATTCAACATGAATAAGTATAGATAATTATAGGAAACATCAATACAATCTAATCTAAAAATAATTTCACCAATAGAGATCATATTCACAAAGACCCACATCATAGGCCAATTTTTGAGAATTTGGGGATCATGGGTTCTTCAAGAATCTCTTTAAAAATTGTCTTAAAAAACTTAATTCCACATTAATTCATCAATAGAATGATTTAGAAAATCGTTTGACAAAGGACACATGTTTAGATTCAAATTGGGTCGGTTTGCCTGTCGAGAACAACCAGCTCCATAGCTAAGGTCTTGAGGGACGTCCACAAAAATCTTCAACAAAAATGATGTCGAAAATCAGGATGACCAACAGATCCATGGACTAGCACACAAAAATCGGCAAAACAGAGGGTTTTCCCTCTGCGGCATTCGTATGACCTTGAAAATGGACCGGTTTACCCGTTGGGACCAACTGGCTCAATAGCTAAAGACTTGGCTGACGTCCATGAAAATTTTCGGCAAAAATGAAGTCAAAAATTTGGATTACCAAAAGATCCATGGACTATAGCATACGAAAATCAACAAAACAAGTGGTTTACCCACTCCGTTGTGTTCCCATAAGTTTCTGGAAATTAAATTTTGAGACAGTAAAGTTCGCGGTGTCTCCGCGTCGCGGAGCCACTCCCTTCATGCACAACTTCAAGCTGCCCTGGCAGCTTGTTTTGCCAAGGGTTGGGGGTCCTCCTCGGGGACCCTTAGGGTGGTCCCCGGGGGAGTTGGTACCCAAACATTTTGACCCTAAAAACATTTATTAACACACTAGGGTCACCTCCACTGATTTTAGACTCCAAGAAACACATAAAAACATGAACAATACACTAGAACACACCAACACGCAAAAGACTAGTTTCCGAACGTCTTGGTCGTCCCTTGACGTTTGACTTCCAAACTCTTTAAAACTAACTAAAACGGTTATTCTTCATTATTTTAACAAGTTATTAATTCATAAAACCCATGTGAGGCTCTACTTTTTCCTACTTCATTTTGAGGGTCGTTACATCCAGTATGTCCGAATACATCCTCATAGTCTATTGCCTTTAATACTCTGTACATTATTTTGTACTGACGCCCCATTGCCTGGGGGCACTGCTTTCATGCATGCAGGTCCTAACAAACGACAGAGTAGACCTCCTCAGAAGCAGGATGGACTTTTATCCGGTTGGCTAGCCCTTTTCCTCCGGAGCTACCAGAGTTGGTAGGTTTGTTACCTTTTGTTGTATATATATTTATGGATAGGCTGGGGGCCTGTCCCGCTAATATTTACTACTCTTAGAGGCTTGCAGACTAGTGTGTGGGGTGTATAGCTACGCTATGGCCATACTGGCCTAAGTTGTTGGTTTGCTGAAGCTTGTGAGTTGTTTGATGTATTGTATTGATATATACCTGCTTTTAGTTTTGGTATAGATATCATGGTGGACTCAACGGCCCAATCAGGACTTCTGTGCCAGTTGGCTATTTATTTATATAATCTCTTGGGAGTAGCTGTTTCTTTTATAGATCAGTTGACAGGGGTCGTTCCCGTCGAGGGATTAGTTTTAAGCTGAGATATACTTGTTTGTTTTATTTGATTGGGTGTGGCTGCCATGCGCTAGTAGCAAATGTCAGCAGGGTCAGCTCGGGCCTAAGTTTTGGCATTAAGAGCCAGTTGCGCCTCTCGAGTTTGGGACCATGACAAACTTGGTATCACAGCAACGTCGTATCCTAGGGAGTCTGCAAGCCATGTCTAGTAGAGTCTTTTTTATAAATGTGTTGTCCACCACATCCGATAAGCAAGAATCTACCGGGCATGTTAGAATGACTATCCTTCTTTTGCTCACCTCATTCTATAGAGCGGTGTCTTAAGGGTTGAGGTTCGTGGCTTATAATTGATACTTGTATCCAGATAGAGCTGACTGACACTAGACAGACCACAACTAGCCATGGGCAAGATACAGCTACAGGCGAGGGTACCGATAAGGTACCACAGGTGGAGGTAGCCCATTGTGAGACCTAGGGGGAGACATCTTCTTAACTCCCTATAGCTTCTCCACCGCTTCATGAGCCTCCGAGGGCTACAGGACTTCTGGCTCCACCAGCAGTACCATCTCTAGTTCCTCTTATTCCATCTGATCAGGATTTCAAGAGTGCAGTATGTATGTTAGCACAGTTAGTAGGTGCACAGTGCCAACCAGGTTCGCCAGTTGTTGCCGGACCTTCTGAAGGGACCGAAAGTTCGAGAGTTTGTGAATTTCTTGACTTAAATCCTCCACAGTTTACAGGGACAAATCGCAGAGAAGACCCTTAGCACTTTATTGATCAGCTTCATAGGATCTTTAAATTCATGCATGCCTCAGCGACTGAGTCAGTTGAGTTAGCAGCATTTCGAATGCGCGACATTGCAGTATTGTGGTACGAGAGTTGGGAGAGATCTAGGGGAAAAGATGCATCCCTACCCACTTGGGATAGCTTTACAGAAGCTTTCATAGATCACTATTTCCCTCCAGAGATTAGGGATGGCCAAGTGGACCTGTTTTTGAACCTCCGACAGGGCAGCAAGAGTGTCCAAGAGTATGGCCTGAGATTTGATTCATTGGCTAGATATGCACCAGCATTTGTTGATATGATGCATGATAGGATGCGTAGATTTGTGGGCGGGCTCGACTCAGACAATATCGACGCTTGTTCTACCGCTGCACTAAATGATAATATGGATATCTCACGAATTTAGGCCTTTGCACAAGGCATAGATGATCGCCGTCATCTACAGTATATGAGTGAGAGGGTCGAGAGAGAGAGACAGAAGAGGGCTAGGCCTGCTGGTTAGCAGGGAGATTTTCAAGGTAGTCCCAGACCCCGATATTCTATTAGGCCACCAATACCTCCACCACAGCAGTTTCATGGTAGTAGATTTGATCGTAAGGAATAGTAAGACCCAGGTGAGGGTTCACGAGCATCAGTTTCGCAGCAGTAGAGGGGTTCAGGCCAGGCTAGGACAGCCCCGCTGCATTGCGCTACTAGCGGTAGGATGCATTTTGGGAGGTGCAGACAGGGTTCCACAGGTTGTTATTCTTGTGGACAGGAGGGTCATGGGCGGAGAAACTGCCCTACAATAGGTCAGGGTGGTATAGGTCAGTCAACCAGGTCAGCACTAGGTTCCTCCTTTTCAGCACAATCTATAGGGTGTGGAACCCAGACTTCAACACGTAGAGGTAGAGGTGGAGGCAGAGAGGGAGCATCTAGTTCTGGTAGTGGATAGAACCGTACATATTCATTACCAGCTGACAGGTCTCAAAGTCATCACCAGATGTTATGATAGGTACATTGATTATTTGCTCCCATTGTGTTTATGCTTTAATAGATACTGGATCTACTTTGTCTTATTTACTCCATTTATTGCGGGGAAGTTATGTATAGTAGCAGAGTCATTAGATCGACCCTTTATTGTATCTATACTAGTTGGAGAGTCTATTGTTGCCAAGACTCTATTGAGGTTGCACGGTAGAAATTATCGACCGTCAGACCTCTGTAGATCTCGTAGAGTTAGAAATGGTCAATTTCGACATCATTATGGGTATGGACTGGTTAGCATCTTGTTATGCTAATGTTGAGTGCCGGACAATGATTGTTAGATTCCACTTTCTAGGAGAGGCAGTTCTGGAATGGAAAGGCGATACAGAGACGCTCAAAGGTAGGTTTATTTCCTATCTTAAGGCGAGGAGGATGATTAATAAGGGTTGTACTTATCATCTTGTTCACGTTCATGATATAGATGTAGAACCACCAACTCTTCAGTCTATTCCGGTAGTTGATGAGTTTCTAGATGTATTTCCAGACGAGCTCCCTAGTATCCCTCTAGAACGGGAAATTGATTTTGCTATCGATATGCTACCAAGTACACAACCCATATCTATCCCTCCTTATAAAATGGCTCCTGCGGAGCTAAAAAAGTTGAAGGATTAGCTAAAAGACTTGCTGGATAAAGGCTTTATTAAGCCTAGTGCTTTACCATGGGGTGCGCCAATGTTGTTCATAAGGAAGAAAAATGGCTCACTAAGAATGTGTATCGATTACCGACAGCTGAATAAGGAAACTATAAAGAATAAGTATCCCCTTCCGAGGACAGATGACTTGTTTGATCAGTTACAAGGTGCTAAGTGTTTCTCAAAGATTGATTTAAGATCAGGGTACCACCAGATACGAGTTCGGGAGAAAGATGTTCCAAAGATAGCTTTTAGAACCAGGTATGGACACTTTGAGTTCTTGGTAATGTCTTTTGGATTAACTAATGCCCCAGCAGTGTTCATGGACCTGATGAATAGTATATTCAGGCCGTATCTGGACTTGTTTGTGATTGTATTTACTGATGATATTTTAGTGTATTCATATTCAAAAGCTAAGCATGGAAATCATCTGCGAGCAGTCCTTCAGGTTCTTTAAGACCGAGAAATTTATGCAAAGTTTTCTAAGCGTGAGTTTTGGTTGGACTCTATGGATTTCTTAGGCCATATTGTATCAGATGCAGGCAATGCGGTTGATACACAAAAGATTGAGGTCGTAAAGACTTGGCCCAGACCCATGACTCCAACTGAGGTTCGTAGTTCCTTAGGGTTAGCGGGGTACTACAGAAGGTTTGTAGAGGGGTTTTATTCAATATCTACCCCATTAACGAAGCTGACTCAAAAAGCAGCTAAGTTCCAGTAGACTGAGGCTTGCAAGCATAGTTTCCAGGAATTGAAGGATATGTTGACATCAGCACCAGTTCTTGCATTGCCAGAGGGTTTAGAAGTCTATGCGGTGTATTGTGATGCTTCTGGTGTTGGGTTGGGATGTGTTCTAATGCAACATGGTAAGGTTATCACATATGCTTCAAGCCAGTTGAGAAAGCATGAGAAGAACTATTCGACCCACGATTTAGAGTTGGTTGTAGTTGTTCATGCGTTAAAGATCTGGAGACACTATGGGTATAGCGTTCATGTTGACATCTTCACAGATCATAAAAGCCTTCAATATATCTTTAGACAGAAAGAGTTAAATCTGCGACAACGTCGATGGCTTGAGTTACTAAAAGACTACGACGTGGACATTTTATATCATCCAGGAAAGGTGAATGTGGTAGTTGATGCCCTCAGTCGAAGATCTACGGGTAGTTTATCATATTTAGGTGTTGAGAAGTGTGAGCTACCGCGAGAGCTTCATCAGTTATCTAGCTTGGGAGTCAGATTGTTAGAGGCAGAAGATAGTGGAGTAACAATTCAGGACACAACCGTATCATCTCTAGTTGTAGCGGTAAAAATCACGGCAACAAGAGGATCCTAGCTTAGAGCAAATTCAGAGCCAAGGCTCAGAATCAACAGACTTTAGCATTTGATATAGCAGGAGATGGAGTCCTTAGATATAGTAGTCGATTGTGTGTTCCGAATGTTGCAGGGCTTCCATATCGGATTATGGAAGAGGCACATCATTCCCGTTATTCTATTCAGCCAGGTTCGACGAAGATGTACCATGATATTAAAAAGATCTATTTGTGGTACGGGATGAAGAAGGACATTGCTGAGTTTCTGGCACAGTGTCCTAATTGCCAACAGTTGAAGGTTGATCACTAAAAGCCCGCTGGGCTAGTTCAGGAGATAGCCATTTCTTTGTGGAAGTGGGAAGCAATTAATATGGATTTTATTACAGGGTTAGCTCGATCGCGTCGCAAGTTTGACTCTATTTGGGTAATTGTTGATAGACTAACAAAATCAACCCACTTCTTACCCATGAGGGCTACTTTTACAGCCGAAGACTATGCAGGGCTCTATATTAGGAAGATTGTTATGCTACACCGTGTCCCAGTATCTATTATCTCTAATAGAGAAGCACAATTCACCGCCAACTTTTGGAAGTCCTTCCAGAAAGGACTGGGGACACAAGTTAATCTTAGTACAACCTTTCACCCTCAGACAGATGGTCAGGCTGAGTGCACAATTTTGACGCTCGAGGATATGTTACAGGCGTGCGTGCTAGACTTCAAGGGAAGTTGGGATGAACACTTGCCTCTTATTGAGTTCGCATACAATAATAGTTATCATTCCAGCATCGGGATGGCACCTTATGAGGCTTTGTATGGGCGAAAATGTAGATCCCCCATTGGATGGTTCAATGTAGGTGAGTCAGGGTTGATTGGACCCGACTTAGTACAGCAGATAGTGAGCAGGTCAAGCTCATACGGGAGAGGTTGCTAATAGCTCAAAGCCGACAAAATTCATACTCAGATGTGCAACGAAGTGACTTAGAGTTTTGCGTCGATGACTGGGTATTCTTAAAAGTCTCGCCTATGAAGGGGGTTATGAGATTTGGCAAAAAAGGCAATCTTAGTCCAAGATTCATTGGGCCATACCGCATCCTTTGGAGGGTAGGACGACTGGCTTATGAGTTAGAATTTCCTTTGGGACTAGAATATGTTCATCCATTTTTCCATGTATCTATGCTACGGAAGTGCGTAGGAGACCCTTCTCGGGTTATCCCAGTTGAGGATGTTCAGATCACAGAGGAGTTGTCCTACGAGGAAACTCCAGTTGCCACATTAGATCGATAGGTCCGTAAATTGAGGACCAAAGAGGTGGCTTCGGTTGAAGTATTGTGGAGAAACAAGAATAGAGAAGAGGTGCCCTGGGAAGCTGAGGATGGCATGAGGTCCAAATATCCTCACTTGTTTCATACCCTAGGATGATGGCATAACAGTTTATATTGGTGCAGTGAGGTAAGATACATATCTAAATTTTTTTATATTGTTGCTTATTATTATTATTGTTGTCGTTGTATATTTGCTCACACTGTTATGGCGGAGCTATAGTGCTTAGTAATTTATGTCATCATGTGAGACACCTAGGTTAGACTTTTTGCATTTTAGGTTCCTGGATAGTGACAATGCCAAAGGATACTCTGCCTAAATTTTGGAAACACCTAAGGACTTAACCGTGTGACTCAGAATTTTTTTTCATTTGAGGACGAATGTTTCTAAGGGGGGAAGGATGTAACACCCTGACTTTTCAAAATATCTAAATTAACTCGTATCTTCTTGGAAAGACAAGGAGGGTGAGTAATAAATTAAGAATGATGTGGTATGTCATATTTTAAGTGTTCAAGAGTTGTATCTCAAGTTTTGAAATTAGGTAAGTGGCAAAATAAAAGTTGGCGAAAGTTATCGTAAGTTCCTCATTAAAGATTTCTCTAAAATTTGGGTCAAATGTCTTAGATGTTTTCTCCCAATATATAAAGAGTTAGAAGTCGTATCACCCATTAAATCGAAGGCCTACGAGTCTAGTTTGTAACGCACAAAACCCCGTATCCAACAGACACTGAAGTAAAAAGTTATGAGGGTTTTACTACGGACTACCGGGGCAGAATCCGGGTCGGGTCAAAAATGTGGTATGTCGGCTTACTCAACGTTTTAAGCCATGAAATATTTCTTTTCAGTTCCAAACCAGAAATAAAGCTTAACAGATGGTTCCTATGGAGGTATTGCATGATGAAGGTTGGTTTTTAACGATTTCTACCATTAAAGGTTGCCCCTGTGCCTAGAAACGCGATCTCTACACGTGGCAATCATTTTTCCCTCCTATTAGATGCGTTTGGAGCTAGTTTTTGAAGATAGAAATTTGTATTTATTGGTGTTTCTTCAAGGTTTACACTTGGTTAACTAAGGTAATCATCTCGGGACCCTTTTATAGTTGTTTTTATGAATTTTTACGGACGTTTTGACAAGTTGGGGCAATATAGCAAATCTGCCGATTAAAGATTAATTATGAACTATTTATAGGTGCATTTCAGCTGTGTATATATAGTGATTGTGAAGCTTAGGACATAAGGACAACTTTCGTGAAGGAGTACGGTCTTTCGAGCGTTCATTGGAAAGGTATGTTAAGGTTATTCCCTACTTACGACATGTTTCTTTAAAACTTAGAAGCAATGTAATTGGGTTGTTATCCTTGTTACACTTGTAGCCATTATTGTTGATTGTTGGCTACTCGAGCTGATATAATTCACCCTTGTCGGGATTCTTATTCAATTAGTAGCGTCCCTATGTTAGACATGACTTAGAGGCTATTTGTATAGGTTGCTTATAACAAAATTGCTCGCTTTTAGCGATTGGATTGTTATTGTTGCCCTTAGGGATATTGTGGTTAGCTTCAAGAATGTGATCTATGCCTAGAAGGGCTATGTTCTGCCTATAGGGCTATATGGATGCCTAAAAGGGCTATGAGTTGCCTACGGGGCTATGTTGATGCCTAGAATGGCTATAAGTTTCCTACAGGGCTATATTGACGCCTAAGAAAGCTATGTGCTTCCTACAGAGTCATATTGTTGCCTAGGAGGGCTATGAGTTGTCTATAAGCTATGTTGATGCCTAAGAGAGCTATATGCTGCCTACGGGGATGTATTAATGCCTAAGAAGGCTATATGACTGCCTATGGGGTTAGGGGACTACCGATAGGGGTATATAGGTTGATTGGCACCTTCCGGACTTATAGGGGCCTGAGTAGGTGGTCTTGTGTGCTGTTTGTACTTGTCGAGCTTATGGGGACTTGGTTAGGTTGTTGTTTTATTATTTTTGATAAGTTTAGATTTAGGAGCAGGTCAGTACACTTATCTTATCCTTGATTTACTTATCAGATTATTCCAGTATATCAGGATACCTCCTCATAGTCTATTGTCTTTCATACTCTGTACATTATTTTGTAATGACGTCCCATTGCCTGGGGGCGCTGCATTCATGCATGCAGGTCCTGACAGACGATCGAGTAGACCTCCTCAGCAGCAGGATTGACTTTTATCCGGTTGGCTAGCCCCTTTCCTCCGGAGCTGCCAGAGTTGGGAGGTTTGTTACCATTTGTTGTATATATATTTATGTGGAGGTTGGGGCCCTGTTCCGCTAATCTCTACTACTCTTAGAGACTTGCAGACTAGTGTGTGGGGTGTATAGCTACGTTATGGCCATACTGGCCTAAGTTGTTGGTTTTCTGAAGCTTGTGAGTTGTTTGATGTATTGTATTGATATGTACCTGCTTTTAGTTTTGGTATAGATATCATGGTGGCCTCGACGGCCCAATCAGGACTTCTGTGCTAGTTGGCTATTTATTTATATGATCTCCTGGGAGTAGTTGTTTCTTTTCTAGATCAGTTGATAGGGGCCTTGCCGGCCGAGGGCATAGTTTTAAGCTGAGATATACTTGTTTGTTTTCTTGATTGCGTGTGGCTGCCATGTGCTAGTTGCAAATGGTTCAGCAGAGTCGGCTCGGGCTTGAGTTTTGGCATTAGGAGTCAGTTGCGCCCCTCTAGTTTGCGGCGTGACACTATCAATTATAAAATTAGTCATAAACAAGGTGATGTACTTTAATATAAATATAAGGAAGAAAGGAAAAAAAGAGAAAAAGAAATTCTTGCAATTGGCAAAGATGATATGCTCTAGTATTTATAGTAATCAATAAATTTGTAACTTAATTGAATAATATAAATTAAAAGAGTAATATAGTAATCAATAAAATTGTAACTTGCATGGGTATTAAGTGTCTTAATTGTAATTAACTAATATCTTTAAGAAGAATAGAGAAAGGTATAAGGAAAACGTAATTAATGATGTTAAGTGGTGAACGAAACAAAATAAATTTATCTATAATTTCTGTATAATATTCAGGCAAGAAAATAATAAAAAAGGTACAAAATCTAGTGAGGAAAAAAAAGAAGAGGATGAATAAGAAAAGGATAAGAAAAAGTTTTATGAATTGATTATTTGGGTTGATAACGGAATAAGTTCTTTTAGGGCTTTATTGATTTGTGATAGTGACCTTTTCAATTCTTCAATAATATATATAATAATTAAAATTGAATGTAATAACTTATAGACAATAAATTAATATGGTTATTAAATAGAATATGGTTAATTCTTAATTGAAAAATAAAGAAAGATAGAGAAAAAATGTCTAAAAAAGGATAAAAAGATAAATAGCAATGGAGGCCTTACAGAGTTGCCACGTCACCGTATCTATATTTGACTATAGATTTCTGCAAAATATTAGACAAGAAAATAATAAATAAAACACAAAATCTAGTGAGGAAGAAAAAAGGATGAATAAGTAAATGATAAAAAAAGGTTTTATGAATTGACTAGTTGGTTTTGGGCTTTATTGATTTGTGATTGTGACCTTATCAATTCTTCAATAATATATATAATAATTAACAATTAATGTAATAACTTATAGGCAATAAATTAATATGGTTATTAAATTGAATATGGTTAATTCTTCAATTAAAAAAATAAGAAAAATAGAGAAAAAATGTCTAAAAGGAGGAGAAAAAGGATAAATAGCAATGAAGGCATTAGAGAGGTGTCACATCACCTTGTCTACATTTGGCTTTATATTATACTAGTAAAATTATTCGTGCCTCACGCGGGAATTTAATATCACCGAATTTATAAAATAATACTTAAAGTCTATCAGTCATTAAAACTAAAACACTATATTATCTTACATACAAGATTACATAGTAACGAACATTAATAATGTAAAGCAAAATGATAATTATAACATCTTATCATTTATCCTTCAATCAATCTCTTTAATTTGATTTTATAATTTATCCTTTTATTTCTAGGAAGTGTTACTATTTGATATTTTTGGGGAATCAAATGAACATCAACCTGAGATATACAAATATTTTAATTCTAACTTGTAGAAAAGTTCAGCCCTACCTTTTGCATTACATATATTATTTTAAAGTTCTCCATTTAAATGTATCATAAGTAATTATTAAAATGAAAAATTAAAGGGTGAACGTATGTTTGGGTGTTTTTTAAAAATCAGCATACCAGAGTGATATAGTTCAATTTGAAACTACACTTCTATTTCAATCATAGTGTCGAGAAACACATCTATTACTTCAAGAAAAATATTATAACCTGCATTAAACTTGAGAATTTGTCCATACTTCATATTGAATATGAGTAATTAATTGATTGTGTAGTTATATATGTCTTTGAAATTAAAAGAGGCTCCAGTCTAGTCATATTCCTCTATAGGTCATCCGACACATCCTTGAACTCATGTCAAAAGTTTATTAATTCTTGTCTTCTTTTCCCGGTTCACTTCACACATCAACATGCGATAAGATTTTTGATGTCTTTATGTCCTTACAATGGCATATAAAATTTGAATTTGTCTTCAAGAGATGGTAATATAGATCTTTAAGAAATTATTTTATTGTACCTTCAAAATTTCAGTAGAGAAAACTTGCGTGAATACTCAATTAACATGTGTTATTCAATATGTACTAACAAACACTTATAACAATTACTTTGCAGAAATATAAACAATAAAGTTTAAAACATATACTAAAAAACAACAATTAATAACATCAACATAAATTAATGACTATAAAAAAACATACCAGGATTTGTAAGAGTAGAATGAAACAGAAAGGAAAAAATTGACCCCACTGAATATACACTATCCCCTTAAAGAAATTATTCCCCTCTAGAACCCGAGGGTTAAAGGAATAGATCATCTTAGGACAGAACAATTCTATTCACCAGTATATTGATACAAAAATAATGGCATAAGTGAGCTACTCAACAAGAGAAAAGTACACTAATATTTAACTATGCAGAAAAATAAGAAGAAGTTCAGAATTTTCTTTGTTTTAAAATCAGAGGAAAATCATCTATTTATAGACAACAAATGGTAGTGTGAACAAATGCTTAATGTGCCTTATTGGAAAGGTGACAACTTTTTAGAGAAGTTACAACCCATCAAAAAGGTCACAACCTTTCATAAAAGTCACAACTCTTCATAAAAGTCGCAACTCTTCATAAAAGTCAGTCACAACTTTTCATGGAAATAAATAAATTAAAAGAGAATCCTGGTATGTGGTGGCTCCACGCAGGCTGACATGGGGTTCTCTTTTATATAAATATATGATATAAGATAGATATATATTTGAATTTGAGAATATTAAAAGATTCACTATAGTTAGGAATAAAAAAGAACAAATAATTGAGAATAAATAAGTAGGAATACGAAAGATTCAACAAAAAGCAATAAGTAATCAAAAAGCAATATTCTCTATTGTCAACATAAAATATAAAATAAAAAATTAAATAAACAGTACATAAAAAATATAGTATTGAATATGAGATGTGTAGATATTATTAGCCATTAATTATTCATTTGAATTTGAGGATATGAAAAGATTCACTATAATTAGGGAATAAAATGAACACTTAATTGAGAATATAAGTCATTAGGAAAACGAAAAGAATCAACAAAATACTATAAATTTATTTAATATTCTTTTAATGATTAAATATTTAAATTTCACAATTTTTCTTAAAATACTAACGTTAATCTGAAGCCTATTTTCTTTTCTGGTAGGCACTTCCTTCTTTTTTAGCTTTCATTTTATTATTTGCTTTTGGTTTTTATATTGTGAATTGTGTTTTATTGATGGTTATTTGATGTAATGATGAAGATAAATCTATTTAAAAAATCAAATTTTATATGAAAGATTATCGAAATAACTTAAATAAATTCATAACTTAGTATGAGATTGTAATCTTTGTGAAAAAGTTTAATTTTTTTTTTATGGATTATATGTATGAGCTTTTATTTTATTGTTGAGGATTCAATTCTTTTATAATCTTCTTTATTTTCCTCCCTGCCTACCATATCTTATATATATACTAGATAATGTTGTCCGTGCTATGCACGGGCCCAATAATATAAATGGTATATTTTGGGGCTAATAATCGAGTTTTTGAAGCGATTATTTGCGTGGATAAAGGAATAAGTTTTTTTATCACAAACCTGTACTTTCTTTGACGCTATTTAAGGCATAATAAGACTACCCACATACAACATTTTTGAAATATTTTATGTTGTCAATTATCATGATTTATAGTATTTTTACGCAATTTTTAAATATAAAAAA
>NW_006239034.1:616964-626062 GCF_000226075.1 Solanum tuberosum | reverse complement strand
CTAAAGGTCAAGTTCTTTTGTAGTGAATCCTAGTTGGCAACGCTAGGTGGAAGGATTAGTCCCACGTGGCTTGCCACGTCAATAAAAATTTGGAGTGTTAACTCTTGAGGGTATTTGTGGTCTCTCAGGATAACAGCAGGGGCATATTTGATCTCAAAATGTAACGAAGGGTATGAGTGATCTATTTCACATAGTTCAAGGGCAATTTTGACCCTTTTCCGTTTAAACTTTATAGTGAAACTTTATTTTTTTTAGTTATCATATATATAAATGGAATAATCAACTTCATTTATTATTATATAAAATAAATATAATCAACTTCATAAATTCTTTTGATGATTTAACTTTACTTTTTTTTCTTCTAATGTTTTGTAGTTGTTCAGACAAAGTCACTATAATCAACTTCATATATAGATATTATTATTTATATTTACTGGTGCATTTGAGTTTTGTTTTTACTTGAATATTAACACTATCGAGATTTGTGTATGCATTTTATATAGTGATTAATAATTATTGCAAATTCTTCGCTTTAATTGTTGATTATATTTTTCTTTTTTTGTTGTTTATAATTTTTAATGATATTAAGGGTTTTTCTTTTTGCAGGATTTGTGTGACTATCTTTTAATTCTGAATAAAATAAAATAAAAAATTTAATTTTTTTGATAAATGATACATATGCAACAATTCTTTTACGCAACTATTATACACATCTTCTTAATGAATTTTATTGTAATAAAAATTAAATGTTATAGAATTATCTTTCTTATATATCTTTATCCATTCAACGTATTATCCGAAATTGATACAGATTTATGAAAATGTCATTCAGCTGTAAGCATCATATTGTACTAAAATATCACATATAATTTTTTATTTTTCTTTTAGAATATCATATAATTGATATATGACTTTTGGAAAAATTCAAAGATAAAAATTAAAAATTTGAATAACATGCTTACAATTTGATATTCAAGTGATTAAAACTTTTTTAGTTTTATGCTTAGCATTATCATGGGACTTTTCTTAGTTATATTTTTTTTTAATGTAACGATTAAATTTTCTTATATCTTTATTATTCTAACAAGCGGATAATATGAATAAGTTATGTATGATTTTGAATAATTTTGAATAACATTCTTTCAAATAAACTTTAGTATATTATCTTATAATAAGTAAAAGTTAGAAATAGTCAATAAATCAATATTTTTGTGTTAAAAGAATTATAATATGAAAATGATTAATACAAAATGAATTTTTACTTACAATAACAATCAAAAAGAAAGGCGACAACGAAATTGAGAAGCTCTTCATAAATCTGAATTTTATTTTGGATAAACAATTGATTTTGAAATTTGAGAAAAAAATTCAAGCTATCAGTTTAAAAAAAATTAGAGCCTTTTTTTATTTGAAAGAGAAAAAACTGATATAATAAAAAAGGATAAGATTATTAAAAAAATTAACATTATAATAAAAAAGGATAAGATTAATAAAAATTTAACATAACAGCAGTTATACAGTTTCCAGATTCAAATTTAAATTTTAAAAAAACATCCAACTAAATATGGTGTTTTAATCTTTATTTTGAAAAAAGAAGTAATTATCCAACTAAATAAGGAGTTTTAAAACTTCTCATTACACTCCTACTTCTAAGCAAATAAAAAAACTTTTAAATTAAAATTATCTATTTAAAAAACCCACGTATGAAAGTTTCTTTTAAAACTTATCATTTAAATATTATTTAATATTTTTAAGTTTATATCAGATTTTTATTCTTATTTGAAATTTTAAAATAAACATTTTAAAATAAAATATAACCTATAATCTATAGGTTCTATCTTTACAGATTAAAAAATTGAACTAATAATAATAACAACAACAACAACAACAACAACAACAAAAATATTAATAATAATAATAATAAAAAATAAAAATAAAAAAAAAATAAAATAATAATGATGTATTAAATTTAAAGAAACATCCAACTAAATATAGAATTTTAATCTTTATTTTTGGAAGCAATATAATTATCCAACTAAATAGGGAGTTTTAAAACTTCCCATTACATTCCTACTTCTAAACAAATTTAAAAAACTTTTAATTTAAAATTATTGAAATTATTTATTTAAGAAAACCCACCTATGGAAGTTCTAAATATGGCGATTTAGTATTTATTTTGAAAAAATAATAATTATCCAACTAAATAGGGAGTTTTAAAACTTCTCATAACACTCCTACTTCTAAGCAAATTAAAACAACTTTTAAATTAAAATTATTTATTTAAGTAAAAAACATGTATGGAAGTTTATTTTAAAATTTATCATTTAAATATTATTTAATATTTTAAGTTTTGTATCAGGATTTTTTCTTATTTGCATTTTAAATTAAATATTTTTAATAAAATATAACCTATAATCTATATGTTCTATCCTTACAGATAAAAAATCGAAATAATTATAATGTATTAAATTTTCAAAAAAACATCCAACTAAATATGGCATTTTAATGTTTATTTTGAAAAAATAATAATTTATCCAACTAAATAGGGAGTTTTAAAACTTCCCATTACACTCCTACTTCTAAACAAATTGAAAAAAATTTAAATTTAAATTATTTATTTTTTAAAAAAACCCACGTATGGAAGTTTCTTATAAAAATTTATCATTTTAATATTATTTATTATTTTAAGTTTTATATCAGATTTTTTTTCTTATTTGCATTTTAAAATAAACATTTTTTTAATAAAATATAACTTATAATCTATATTTTCTATCTTTATATTTAAAAAAAGTCGAACTAATAATAATTAAATAATAATAAACTATTGTTTAACTTAAACTGATAATAAAAATAAAAATAAAATAAAAAATACTGTTTAACTTAAACTGATTAATAATAATAATGTATTAAATTTTAAAAAAACATCTAACTAAATATGATATTTTAATCTTTATTTTGGAAAAACAAATAGCTATCCAACTGAATAGGAAGTTTTAAAACTTCCCATTACACTCCTACTTCTAAGCAAATTGAAAAACTTTTAAATTAAAATTATTAAAATTATTTATTTAAGAAAACCCATGTATGAAAGTTCAAAATATGGTGTTTTAATCTTTATTTTGAAAATATAATAATTATCCAACTAAATAAAGAGTTTTAAAACTTCTCATTACACTCCTACTTCTAAACAAATTGAAAAACTTTTCAATTTAAATTATTTATTAAAAAATACCCACGTATGAAAGTTTCTTTTTAAATTTGTCATTTAAATCATTTAAATATTATTTAATATATTAAGTTTCATTTTTCATATTTGCAATTTAAGCACTATATTAATTCATATCTCTTATTTTCTCTTCTTCAGATTTTCAACCTTAGCACAAGATAAATGAGAAATTGTCATAGCAAAAATTATAAAATGATAATATCTGTTACTATCTTAAACATAGAAGACATTAAATTATATTATTATTATAATAAGTTAAATATATTATTAAGTGCATAATACGTTTTATTAATTATTTTTAATTATAAAATTATTACATTTTAAATTATCCGCACAACGTGCGGGCACATATACTAGTATAAAATTATAGAAATTCAATCTTTGTTAGAAAAAATGATATATAAGAAATAGGTAGAAAGGATTTTTCCTTGAAAATAATTCCTTTCTTACTTTTTTTGAGTGGTAGATTTACACTCATTTGAGATCTTTTTATTTCAATAATTAGTGTCCTCAATGCCTAATTTGTAACATCTCGCAAATTGAAAGAACTAAAGAGAGCTAGAATTAGAAAGAGTGATTTTTGGAAATAATAAAAATATGGAAAATTGGTCAAGTTAAGTTAAGTTTGAGTTTTTGGTCAACTTCAAACGACCATAACTCCTAGCTCAGGATGATTTAAGTGTGTTTCTAGATATCCTAGGATATATCTTGGAATAATCTTTCCAACGCCGCCGAGTTTGCGGGATTTCGAGTTCGTATGAGTGAGTTATGTCCATTGAAAGTTGGGCTGTTCAAATAAGGAAAGTTCAATCCGGATTTTAGAAGGGCATTATGGTCATTTCACCATCCAATTAAGTTAATTCGTTTTAAGCAATTAAATTGGGGTCTAACTGAATTGGTTCAGTTTAGACAATTGGAAATTTACGCTAGGGTTTTGGAGAAAGAACGCAAGAGGAGAAAAGAGGAGAAAGAGCAAAGTTCGTCGTTCTTGAATGTTTGGGTTGTGGATTTCGACAAGGGTTGATCCCTAAAGAGGTATGTGAGATCACATAGCGTTGGGTTAGTTAACCCACGTGCCCAACTTGATTCAATTTCAGCAAAGTATATTGTTTTGAAAGTAAATCTCTTGAATTCTTGATGAAGTTCATTTGAATCCTTGTGGGTTGTGTTGTTGGAGATTTCTTGAGATTGATTCACGTTTCTAGTTGTGTTTTCGAGTAGAATCTGATGTTATTTGAGGGTATAAATGATTCTAAGTGTTTGGGGAAAGAACCAATGGAGTTTAGAGGATTTAGAGCTGGAAAACGAAGAAGGAATTTTCGTCGGGTAAATCTGGGCAGTGACTCCGCGTCGCGGATCTGCTCCCCAGATTCGGGAAAAATCGTTTCGCATCGCAGAGCGGTCTCAGACTGTTCTGCCTCAAAAGTTGTTTTCGAACCAAAAATTTAAATACTTCTCCGTGTCGCGGACCCACTTTCAGACAGTGAAATTTTGATCTTTTCTTATGTTTAGCTGTCTAAAAACACTCCTAAACATCATGAGATCTTTCCTATCACAAATCACGATCCTTGAATCCATAATTCAATTCAAGGAAAGTTAAGAGTCAAGTCAAGAGAAGTTAAGAGTCAAGTCAAGAAAAGTTAAGAGTCAATTCAAGAGAAGTTAAGAGTCAAGTGAAGAGAAGTCAGGATTCAAGTTAAGAGAAGTTCATAAATTTTTCCAAAAAGTCTTTTACAAATGTTTTAACTTTGTTTTAATACTTGAGTAAAGAGTAAGGTTTGAAGTTCATTTCTTCAAAAGAGCATATCGGGACTATGTATTCCCAAAGAGTAAATATTTTCACATTTAAAGAAGAAAAGAAACATTGATTTCTGAAAGAGATTTTGAGCTAGTTTTCAGTAAAGAGTAAGAGTAAAGGTCATTCTTCAAAGATTATACGGGAACTAAGTATTCCCAATAGTTAAAATATTTTCACATTTGAGAAAGAAAAGAAACTGAGATTTCCAAAAAAGCTTTTAAGCTAAGTTATTGAGTAATTATCTCAAACCAAAGAAAGAATTTTGTTTTTACAAACATATGAGCTAAGTATATTTTGGGAGTAGTATTGAGCACCGATATGGGGACGAGTTTGAGTTCAAATAACTCACGTCTCCATAAATCATGTAGCCATCATAGGTAGTAAAAGATCATACTTTTTAGATGACTCCTTAAGATGCTTTTAGCATAGACTAGTGGATCCACTTAGTTAAGCATTCTATATGACGGCAAAGTATAGGACAGTTCTGGTAGCGTGGGAAAGATGTTGTATCACTACTTAGGCTCATGGTGGTGGTTGTCGGTTAGAGAAACTCCCACAGAAACTATATTACTTTATTATATGAGTAAAGTTGAGTTTGTTATTGCTTTTTCTTTAACAAACTAAGTTGTTTTCTACTGTTTTAAAAGATTTCTATATATTGCATGTGTTTTAATGCTTTATATTGAGTTAAGTTATTCAGGAGTTGAGTAAAGCCAAGTTAAGTGTTTTTTTTAGATTATTTTCAAGCTTAAGTTATGTTTAGCATTCCAACTCGCATTCTCGTACATTCAATGTACTGATGCCAGTTGGCCTACATCTTATTATGATGCAGACGAAGGTAACCAGGATCAACATCCAGCGCCTCGTTGATCCAGTTGAGCACTTAGAGTCAATTGGTGAGCCTCCTAGCTTTCCAGAGGATCCTTTTTATTGCTTTCAGTATTTTAGTTCATTAAGATGTCGTGGGTCTTGTCCCGACGTCCATCTCAGTTTTTAGAGGCTTCATAGACACAGTTAGTGATGTTAGTTCATGAGTCTTTACTTTCCCTTTTCAGTTAAGTTGAGACTTGAGTTGCCACTTTAGCAGTGAATGTTATTTATTACATTCTAAGTTGTTTATTGAGCAGTTTAGTTTATTCTTTTAAAGTATAATTATCTTGAGTAAAGTCTTCCATTGAGTAAGTAAGCCAGGACAAGGGTTCGCTTGGGGCCAACAATGGTTCTCGAGTGCCGGCCACGTCCAGGGTGTAGGCTTGGGGAGTGACAAACTTGGTATCAGATCACAAAGTTCAAGAGTCCTAGGGAGTCTATGAAGCCGTGTCTGTAGAGTCCTAGTTATCGGTGTGAAGCGCGCCACATCTATAATTAGGAGGTTGCAACATTTAGGAATTTCTTCACCTCTTTCATACTCACTTCGTGCGTAGAGTGTATCTCTATAAAAGTATCTTTCTAACTCATTCTTACGCGTAATCGATTTTCAGTTGGCCTAAGGTCGAGAGTGATTTCATGAGGCGTTTCTTTCCTTGTGAGCTAAGAGAAACAAAGAGATGGTTGCTGACATGAGGAGCAAGATGAGTTTATTCGTAGTTGGGTTGACTCGTCTGTCAAGTAAGGAAAGTAAGGTAGCCATGCTAATAGGTTACATGGGAATAGCAAGGTTGATGATCCATGTGCAACAAGTTGAGAAAGACCAACTGAAGGATAGAAAAGACTTTGAGAATAAGAGGGCAAAGACATCAAGGAATGAATCCGGATAGCAAAAGACTAATGTGAACCGATCTTCTTTCCAACATAAGTAGAAAGGACTTGCCCCATCATCTTCTAGTGCACCTGCACCAAGGAACAAATGTGAGTACAATAGTCAGAATTCTCAGAACTTCAGAGCTAGACCTGCGCATTCGCAAGGTAGTAAGGCACAAAGGGGTACTAAGAATCCTGTATGTGCTAAGTGTGGTAAGAACCACTTAGGGGTGTATCATGATGACTCCACTAGTTGCTTCAAGTGTGGCCAGAACGGTCATTTTATGAGAGAGTATCCTAAGAGCAGACAGAGTAATGGTAATGGGGGCAATATAGCCCAGTCTTCTTCAGTTTCTCCACCAGATAGAGCTGCATCTAGATGAGCTACTTCAAGGGCAGACGGAGAAGGAAATCATCTTTATGCTATTGCTAGTCGCCGAGAGCAAGAGGATTCACCAGATGTTGTCACTGGTATGATCCAAGTCTTCAATTTTGATGTTCTTCCTGAGTAACTTCTTGAGCCTTTCAGTGTTTCTACACCTGATGGTGAGTCTATTCTAGTAGAAAGATTCTATCGTGATTTTTCCGTTTCTGTCAATCACAAGAGTACCATGGCTGATTTAGTTGAGTTAGACATGGTAGATTTTGATGTCATTCTAGGTATGGAACTGACTTCATGCATGTTATGCATCAATAGATTGTAGAACTCGAGTAGTCAAGTTCCAGTTTCCAGTGAACCAGTTATAAGTTGAAGAGCAGTTCAGCAGTGCCTAAGGGTCGTTTTATTTTGTACCTTAAGGTGAGAAAGTTAGTTTCCAAGGGGTGTGTCTATCACTTAGTCCGAGTTAATGACTCTAGTGTTGAGATACCTCCTATTCAGTCAGTTTCAGTGTAAAAGAGTTTCCAAAAGTTTTCCAGATGATCTTCCTGGAGTCCCTCCTGAGAGAGAGATAGACTTCGATATAGATGTTCTTCCAGATACTCGTCCTATCTCTATTCCACCATCTAGAATGGCACCAGCAGAGTTAAAAGAGTTAAAAGAGCAGTTGAAAGATCTTTTAGAGAAAGGTTTCATTCGACCAAGTATCTCACCTTGGGGCGCTCCAGTCCCATTTGTGAGAAAGAAAGATGGTTCCCTTAGAATGTGTATAGATTACCGTCAGTTGAACAAGGTTACCATCAATAACAAGTATCCTTTTCTGAGAATTGATGTTCTTTTCGATCAGCTTCAAGGTGCTTCTTATTTTTCTAAGATAGACCTCAGATCTGGCAACCATCACTTGAAAGTAAGGGAATGTGATATTCCCAAGACAGCATTCGGGATCCGTTATGGTCATTATGAGTTCTTAGTTATGTCCTTTGGTTTGACCAATGCGCCTACAACATTCATGGACCTTATGAATAGAGTATTCAAGCCTTATTTAGATATGTTTGTTATCGTCTTCATTGATGGCATTCTAATCTATTTGAGGAATGAGAAAGATTATGCTAGCCATCTCAGAATAGTTTTCAGACTTTGAAAGAGAAGGAGTTATATGCTAAGTTCTCTAAATGTAAGTTTTGACTTTAGTCTGTGGCATTCTTGGGCCACATAGTTTTCGGTGATGGAATTAGAGTTGACAATCAGAATATAGAGGCAGTGCAGAATTGGCCTAGACCCACATCTCGAAATGATATTAGGAGTTTCTTGGGGTTGGCTGGATATTATAGAAGGTTTGTTGAGGGATTTTCATCTATTTCATCTTCTTTGACCAAGTTAACTTAGAAAACAGTAAAGTTTCAATGGTCTGAATCTTGTGAGAAAAGCTTTCGGGAATTGAAAAAGAGGTTGACTACTGCCAGTATTGACCTTACCAGAAGGTACACACAATTTTGTCGTATATTTTGATACGTCTAGAGTTGGTTTGGGTTGTGTATTAATGCAAAATGGCAAAGTTATAGCTTATGCCTCCAGGTAGTTGAAAGTTCATGAGAAGAACTACCCAACCCATGATCTAGAATTGGCTGCCGTAGTATTTGCTTTAAAAATATGGCGCCATTATCTTTATGGTGTTCATGTGTATTTGTTCACCGATCACAAGAAGTCTTTAGTATGTGTTTAGTCAGAAAGAGCTTAATCTCAGACAAAGGAGGTGGTTATAATTAATCAAGGAATTCTTTATCACCCAAGTAAGGCTAATGTTGTTACTGATGCCTTGAGTAGATTATCTATGGGTAGTACCGCCCATTTTGAGGAAGATAAGAAAGATTTAGCAAAAGAGGTGCATAGACTTGCACGACTAGGAGTTCGACTAATGGATTCCACAGAAGGAGGAGTAGTGGTGATGAATGGGG
>NW_006239034.1:609045-616915 GCF_000226075.1 Solanum tuberosum | reverse complement strand
TTCATCAAGCTATGGAGAAGGTGAAAGTGATTCAAGAGAGGTTAAAGACGGCGTAGAGTCATCAGAAATTCTACACTGATGTTAGGAGAAGGAAGTTTAGAGTTTTGAAGTAGTTAAAAGTTTCACCCATGAAGGGTATTATGAGATTTGGTAAGAAGGGGAAACTTAGTCCCCGGTATATTGGCCTTACAGAATATCCAAAGAGGATTGACAATGTAGCTTATGAGTTAGAGCTACCACAAGAATTAGCAACAGTCCATCCGGTGTTCCACATCTCCATGTTGGAAAAAGTGTAATGGGGCGATCCTTCATTGATCATACCAACTGAAGATATTGGGATCAAGGATATAGATTATTTTATGAGGAGATTCCACTTCAGATTCTAGATCGCCAAGTTCGCAAGTTGAGAACAAAAGAGGTAGCATTAGTCAAAGTTCTTTGAAGGAATCAATTTGTTGAGGAAGCTACTTGGGAAGCTGAGGAAGATATGAAAAAGAGATATCCACATCTCTTCGAATCCGGATAAGTTCCAAATTAAGGTACTAATCCTTTTCTTGGCTTTTATTTATAAGATTAGCATGTTGTAATTGCATTGCTAGTTGGGTGTTTGAGCTGAATTTTAATGTTACATACTTAGCCTACTAAGAGTAATCTCATTCAAGGACGAATGTTCCCAAGGGGGAGATATTGTAACATCTCGCAAATTGAAAGAACTGGAAAGAGCTAGAATTAGAAAGAGTGATTTTTGAAAATAATAAAAATCTGGAAAATTGGTTAAGTTAATTTAAGTTTGAGTTTTTGGTCAACTTCAAACAATCATAACTCCTAGCTCAGGATAAAATAGGTGTGTTTCCAGATATCGTAGGATATATCTTGGAATAATCTTTCCAACGCCGCTGAGTTTGCGCGATTCTGAGTTCGTATGAGTGAGTTATGCCCATTGGAAGTTGGGATGTTCAAATAAGGAAAGTCCAATCCGAATTTTAGAAGGGCATTATGGTCATTTCACCACCCAATTAAGTTAATTCTTTTTTAGCAATTAAATTGGGGTCTAAACTGAATTGGTTCAGTTTAGACAATTGGAAATTTACGCTAGGGTTTTGGAGAAAGAACGCAAGAGCAGAAAAGGGGAGAAAGAGCAAAGTTCATCGTTCTTAAAGGTTTAGCTTGTGGATTTCGACAAGGGTTGATCCCTAAAGAGGTATATGAGATCGCATAGTGTTGGGTTAGTTCACCCACGCGCCCAACTTGATTCAATTTCAGCAAAGTATATTGATTTGAAAGTAAATCCCTTGAATTCTTGATGAAGTTCGTTTGAATCGTTGTGGGTTGTGTTGTTGGAGTTTTCTTGAGATTGATTCACGTTTTTAGTTGTGTTTTCAAGTAGAATCTGATGTTATTTAAGGGTATAAATGATTCTAAGTGTTTGGGGAAAGAACCAATGGAGTTTAGAGGGTTTAGAGCTGGAAAACAAAGAAGGAATTTTCGTTGGGCAAATCTAGGCAGTGCCTCCGCGTCGCAGACCTGCTCCCCAAATTTGGAAAAAATCATTTCGCGTCGCGGAGCGGTCATGGAGCGTTCTGCCTCAAAAGTTGTTTTCGAACCAAAAATTTAAATACTTCTCCATGTCGCGGACCCACCTTTAGACAGTGAAATATTGATCTTTTCTTATGTTTAGCGGTCTAAAAACACTCCCAATTATCATGGGATGTTTTCTATCACAAATTACGATCGTTGAATCCATAATCCAATTCAAGGAAATTTAAGAGTGAAGTCAAGAGAAGTTAAGAGTCAAGTCAAGAGAAGTTAAGAGTCAATTCAAGAAAAGTTAATAGTCAAGTCAAGAGAAGTTAAGAGTCAATTCAAGAGAAGTTAAGAGTCAAGTAAAGAGAAGTCAAGAGTCAAGTTAAGGAAAGCTCATAAAGCCTTCCAAAAAGTCTTTTACAATTATTTTTACTTTGTTTTAAGACTTGAGTTTTGAGTTGAGTAAAGAGTAAGGTTTGAAGTTCATTTCTTCAAAAGATTATATCGGGACTATATATTCCCAAAGAGTAAATGTTTTCACATTTAAAGAAGAAAGGAAACCTTGATTTCCAAAAGAGCTTCTGAGCTTAGTTTTTCAGTAAAGAGTAAGAGTAAAGTTCATTCTTCAAAGATTATACGGGAACTGAGTATTCCCAAGAGTTAAAATATTTTCACATTTGAGCAAGAAAGGAAACTAAGATTTCCCAGAGAGCTTTTAAGCTAAGTTTTTGAGTAATTATCTCAAACCAAAGAAAGAGTTTTGTTTTACAAACATATGAGCTAAGTATATTTTGGTAGTAGTATTGAGCACCAATATGGGGACGAATTTGAGTTCAGATAACTCACGTCTCCATAAACCATGTAGCCATCATGGGTAGTAAAATATCATACTTTTTAGATGACTCCTTAAGATGCTTTTAGCATAGACTAGTGGATCCACTTAGTTAAGCGTTCTATATGAAGGCAAAGTATAGGACAATTCTTACAATGTGGACAAGACAATGTATCACCACTTAGGCTCATAGTGGTGGTTGTTGGTTAGAGAAACTCCCACATAAACTATATTACTTTATTATATGAGTAAAGTTGAGTTTTTTATTGCTTTTTGTTTAACGAACTAAGAGGTGAACGAAACAAAATAAATTTATCTATAATTTCTGCAAAATATTAAGGGAAGAAAATAATAAAAAAGGCACAAAATCTAGTGAGGAAAAAAAAGAAGAGGATGAATAAGAAAAGGATAAGAAAAAGTTTTTATGAATTGATTATTTGGGTTGATAACGGAAAAAGTTCTTTTTGGGCTTTATTGATTTGTGATAGTGACCTTTTCAATTCTTCAATAATATATATAATAATTAAAATTTAATGTAATAACTTATAGACAATAAATTAATATGGTTATTAAATAGAATATGGTTAATTCTTAATTGAAAAATAAAGAAAGATAGAGAAAAAATGTCTAAAAAAGGAGAAAAAGATAAATAGCAATGGAGGCCTTAGAGAGTTGCCACATCACCCTGTCTATATTTAACTTTATATTATATATAGATTTGTGCAAAATATTAGACAAGAAAATAATAAATAAAACACAAAATCTAGTGAGGAAAAAATTGATGAATAAGTAAATGATAAAAAAAGGTTTTATGAATTGACTAGCTGGTTTTGGGCTTTATTGATTTGTGATTGTGACCTTATCAATTCTTCAATAATATATATAATAATTAACAATTAATGTAATAACTTATAGGCAATAAATTAATATGGTTATTAAATTGAATATGGTTAATTCTTCAATTAAAAAAATAAGAAAAATAGAGAAAAAATATCTAAAAAGAGGAGAAAAAAGATAAATAGCAATGAAGGCCTTAGAGAGGTGCCACATCACCTTGTCTATATTTGGCTTTATATTATACTAGTAAAATTACCCGCGCCTCACGCGGGAATTTAATATCACCGAATTTACAAAACAATATTTAAAGCCTATCACTCATTAAAACTAAAACACTATATTATCTTACATACAAGATTACGTAGTAACAAACATTAATAATGTAAAGAAAAATGATAATTATAACATCTTATCATTAATCCTTCAATCAATCTCTTTAATTTGATTTTATAATTTAGCCTTTTAATTCCATAAAGTGTTACTATTTGATAGTTTTGGGGAATCAAATGAACATCAACCTGAGATATACAAATATTCTAATTCTAACATGTAGAAAAGTTCAGCCCTACCTTTTGCATTACATATATTATTATAAAGTTCTCCATTTAATGTATCATAAGTAATTATTAAAATGAAAAATTAAAGTGTAAACGTATGTTTGGGTGTTTCTTAAAAATCAGCATACCAGAGTGATATAGTTCAATTTGAAACTACACTTCTATTTCAATCATAGTGTCGAGAAACACATCTATTACATCAAGAAAAATATTACAATTTGCATTAAACTTGAGAATTTGTCCATACTTCATATTGAATATGAGTAATTAATTGATTGTGTAGTTATATATGTCTTTGGAATTAAAAGAGGCTCCAGTCTAGTCATATTCCTCTATAGGTCATCCGACACATCTTTGAACTCATGTCAAAAGTTTATTAATTCTTGTCTTCTTTTCCCGGTTCACTTCACACATCAACATGCGATAAGGTTTTTAATGTCTTTATGTCCTTACAATGGCATATAAAATTTGAATTTTGTCTTCAGAGATGGTAATATAGATCTTTAAGAAATTATTTTATTGTACCTTCAAAATTTCAGTAGAGAAAACTTGCGTGAATACTCAATTAACATGTGTTTTTCAATCTGTACTAACAAGCACTTATAACAATTACTTTGCAGAAACATAAACAACAAAGTTTAAAACATATACTAAAAAGCAGCAATTAATAACATCAACATAAGTTAATGACTGTAAAAAAAACATACTAGGATTTGTAAGAGTAGAATGAAATAGAAAGGAAAAAATTGAGCCCACTGAATATACATTGTCCCCTTAAAGAAATTATTCCCCTCTAGTACCCGATGGTTAAAGGAATAGATCATCTTAGGACAGACAATTCTATTCACCAGTATATTGACACAAAAATAATGGTGTAAGTGAGCTACTCAACAGGAGAAAATTACACTAATATTTAACTATGCAGAAAAATAAGAAGAAGTTCAGAATTTTCTATGTTTCAAAATCAGAAGAAAATCGTCTATTTATAGACAACAAATGGTAGTGTGAACAAATGCTTAATGTGCCTTATTGGAAAGGTGACAACTTTTTGGAAAAGTTATAACCCTTCAAAAAGGTCACAATCTTTCATAAAAGTCACAAGTTTTCATAAAAGTCACAAGTATTCATAAAAGTCGCAACTCTTCATAAAAGTCACAACTTTTCATAAAAGTTACAACTTCTCATGAAAGTCACAATTTTTCATGAAAGGGGAAGGCTAGTTTTGGAAATAAATAAATTAAAAGAGAATTCTGGTATGTGGTGGCTCCACGTAGGCGGACTTAGGGTTCTCTTTTATATAAATATATGATATAAAATAGATATATATTTGAATTTGAGAATATGAAAAGATTCACTATCGTTAGGAATAAAAGAGAACAAATAATTGAGAATAAATAAGTAGGAATACGAAAGAATCAACAAAATATTATAAAATTATTCAATATATTTCTTATCATTAAATATTTAAATTTATGAATTTTTCTTGAAAAAAGGAAGTTGTGTTTTTTAAAGCATGTAAAAAGAGAGGAGAGTTTTAAGAAAATTGAACTCATTCTGTGTATGTATATTAAAATCTTATTTTTCTAGCTTTTAAGTTTTCTTTGCAGTAAAATTAAGTAATCAAAAAGCAATATTCTCTATTGTCAACATAAAATAAAAAATAAAAAATTAAATAAACAGTACATAAAAATATAATATAGAATATGAGATGTGTAGATATTATTAGCCATCAATTATTCATTTGAATTTGAGGATATGAAAAAATTCCCTATAATTAGGGAAGAAAATGAACACGTAATTGAGAATATAAGTCATTAGGACCACGAAAAGAATCAACAAAATACTATAAATTTATTTAATATTCTTTTAATCATTAAATATTTAAATTTCACAAATTTTCTAAAAATACTAACGTTAATCTGAAGCCTATTTTTTTTTTCTGGTAGGCACTTCCTTCTTTTTTAGCTTTCATTTTATTATATGCTTTTGGTTTTTATATTGTGAATTGTGTTTTATTGATGGTTATTTGATCTAATGATGAAGATAAATCTATTTAAAATAACAAATTTTATATGAAAGATTATCGAAATAACTTAAATAAATTCATAACTTAGTATGAGATTCTAATCTTTGTGAAAAAGTTTAATTTTTTTTATTGATTATATGTATGAGCTTTTATTTTATTGTTGAGGATTCAATTCTTTTATAATCTTCTTTATTTTCCTCCCTGCCTACCCTATATATAATTATAGAAATTCAATCTTTGTTAGAAAAAAAATGATATATAAGAAATAGGTAGAAAGGATTTTTCCTTGAAAATAATTCCTGTCTTACTTTTTTTGAGTGGTAGATTTACACTCATTTCAAATCTTTTTATTTCAATAATTAGTGTCCTCAATGCCTAATTTGTAACAACTCGCATATTGAAAGAACTAGAAAGAGCTAGAATTAGAAACAGTGATTTTTGTAACTAATAAAAATCTGGAAAATTGGCTAAGTTAAGTTAAGTTTGATTTTTTGGTCAACTTCAAACGACCATAACTCCTAGCTCAGGATGAGTTAGGTGTGTTTCCAGATATCGTAGAATAATCTTTCCAACGCCGCCGAGTTTGTGCGATTCCGAGTTCGTATGAGTGAGTTATGTCCATTGGAAGTTGGGTTGTTCAAATAAGGAAAGTCCAATCCGGATTTTAGAAGGGCATTATGGTCATTTCACCACCAAATTAAGTGAATTCGTTTTTAGTAATTAAATTGGGGTCTAAACTGAATTGGTTCAGTTTAAACAGTTGGAAATTTATGCTAGGGTTTTGGAGAAAGAATGCAAGAGGAGAAAAGAGGAGAAAGAACAAAGTTCGTCGTTCTTGAAGGTTTAGCTTGTGGATTTCGACAAGGGTTGATCCCTAAAGAGGTATGTGAGATCACATAGCGTTGGGTTAGTTCACCCACGCGCCCAACTTGATTCAATTTCAGCAAAGTATATTGATTTGAAAGTAAATCCCTTGAATTCTTGATGAAGTTCGTTTGAATCCTTGTGGGTTGTGTTGTTGGAGTTTTCTTGAGATTGATTCACGTTTTTAGTTGTGTTTTCGAGTAGAATCTAATGTTATTTGAGGGTATAAATGATTCTAAGTGTTTGGGGAAAGAACCAATGGAGTTTAGAGGGTTTAGAGCTGGAAAACAAAGAAGGAATTTTCGTCGGGCAAATCTGGGTTGTGCCTCCGCGTCGCGGACCTGCTCCCCAGATTTGGGAAAATTCGTTTCGCATCGCGGAGCGGTCATGGACCGTTCTATCTCAAAAGTTATTTTCGAACCAAAATTTAATACTTCTCCGCGTCGCAGACCCACTTTCAGACAGTGAGATTTTGATCTTTTCTTATTTTACCTATCTAAAAACACTGCTAAACATCATGAGATCTTTTCTATCACAAATCACGATCCTTGAATCCATAATTCAATTCAAGAAAAGTTAAGAGTCAAGTCAAGAGAAGTTAAGAGTCAATTCAAGAGAAGTTAAGAGTCAAGTCAAGAGAAGTCAATAGTCAAGTTAAGAGAAGTTCATAAAGTTTTTTAAAAAGTCTTTTACAAACGTTTTAACTTTCTTTTAAGACTTGAGTTTTGAGTTGAGTAATTAAAGAATAAGGTTTGAAGTTCATTTCTTTAGAAGAGTATATTGGGACTATGTATTCCCAAAGAGTAAATGTTTTCACATTTAAAAAAAAAGGAAACCTTGATTACCAAAAGAGCTTTTGAGCTAGTTTTCAGTAAAGAGTAAGAGTAAAGTTCATTCTTCAAAGATTATACGGGAACTAAGTTTTCCCAATAATTAAAATGTTTTCACATTTGAGCATGAAAGGAAACTGGGATTTACAAGAGAGCTTTTAAGCTAAGTTTTTGAGTAATTATCTCAAACCAAAGAAAGAGTTTTGTTTTTACAAACATATGAGCTAAAGTATATTTTGGGAGTAGTATTGAGCACCGAGATGGGGACGAGTTTAGACAACTTAAATCCTCATAAACCATGTATGCCAACATGGGTAAAGGATCAACACTTTTTAGATGATTCATTATTGCTTTTAAGCATAGCTTAGTGGATCCACTTAGTTGAGGATGTCCTATACTC
>NW_006239034.1:604399-608707 GCF_000226075.1 Solanum tuberosum | reverse complement strand
GGTTAGCTTCCCAGCTCGCATACTCGTACATTCAATGTACTGATGCCAGTTGGCCTGCATCTTATTATGATGCAGACGCAGGTAACCAGGATCAGCATCCAGCGCCTCGTTGATCCAGTTGAGCACTCAAAGTCAGTTGTTGAGCCTCCCAGATTTTCGGAGGATCCTTTTTATTGCTTTCAATATTTTAGTTAATTAGGATGTCGTGGGTCTTGTCCTGACGTCCATCTCAGTTGTTTAGAGGCTTCATAGACAGAGTTAGTGATGTTAGTTTATGAGTCTTTACTTTCCCGTTTCAGTTAAGTTGAGGCTTGAGTTGCCACTTTGGCAGTGAATGTTATTTATTACATTCTAAGTTGTTTATTGAGCAGTTCAGTTTATTCTTTTAAATTATAATTATCTTGAGTAAAGTCTTCCATTGAGTAAGTAAGCCAGGCCAAGGGTTCGCTTGGGGCTAGCAATGGTTCTCGAGTGCCGGCCACGTACAGGGTGTAGGCTCGGGGAGTGACATAATTATGTCCTATTTTTGATGATATTTTGATGATTTGCAGTTATGAAGGCTAAAGGACAAGGCAGGGATGAAAATATGGAAAAAAGATCAAAATCATTGAAAGAAGTAAAAACTCCCAACTGAAAGTCGCCAAGCCAAAATGACAGATCACCCAAGAGGCCTGACTTCGCCCAAAGTGGTAGTGATCACAATTGAAGATGTTCCAGGCAGGTTGGTGAACTAAAAGTGAAACAACGACTAGCCAAAGTTGAAGGGCGAACAAGATGACCATCGCCGAAGGTGACAGGACTTTGATGAAAATGAAGGCTTAAAAGGCGAACAAAGGTGTTCATCGCCGATCCGCCCAGTGTTATAGGTAGACTCAATCGAGTTCGCCAACTATGAGGTTCAAATACTTGAAGCGTGAAGGAAAAAAATGTGAGTTAAGAAACAAACGACAATCCACCGATCTTGTTTGGTGAGACTGACTAATGTCGCTGAGTTGGTCACGTAGTGAATTTTGGGCCAAATTTTGGAAAACGATAAATAACCCAAAGGATAGAGAAAATAGAGAGCTTTTTGCAGAGATTTTGGCAGAACATTTTACAGAGAAGTTTTGGCACTGTAATTTTTGTCAGAGTTTTGTATGAATTCTTACCTTGTCAAAAACATCTTTAGTTTTGGGTTTTAATTTTTATTCTTAAAATTGACATTAGAAGTGGAAATCAAAGTGAGTGTTAGTTATAACTGCTTAATTTCATCACATCCATGATTGCTATCATGATAGGTATAATTTGTTTACTTGTTATGATGGGTGGCTAAAACCCCAATTCTAGGGGTGTAATTATGGGGTTGGGTGTTGATTCAATGAAGTGAGTATTGTGTTTTACTTTGTTTTATAGCTATGCATTCATTAGGCTAACTAGTGAAATTTTCCATGCTTCGCGCGGCTATAAGAAAAATTTATTGGACAATAATATATAATGTTTATATTTATGTTAAGTATCGGATCTATAGACAATATTAATAATCTCTACATCTGCGATATGATACACTTTCATTTTTTAAGCATATAAAATTGATTTTTTTTTACATCTTTTAAGTGCAAACTATTCATATGTATATATTAGAATGAAATATTTACCGTGGTAAAGTAAATGAAATAAGAGATCATATTTTGAAATAACAATATATTGTATTACATATTTTTTAACTATCTTCTATACAAATTCTAATTTCGAAAAAACAACTTTTGAAGTTCTTCATTGTGTCTTTATTATTAAATTTTTTTATTATATTAAACATTAATTAAATATTTATAAAAAATTATGAAAAAGAAACATGAAAAAATTATAATAATACTTAAGAGTAGAAGTTACAAGTAAAATGAAGAGACACGAGTTATGGATTTTATTAGACATTAATTGCATTAATAATCATGTATTAATTTTATTTGTACAAATAAATAAATAAATAAATGTGAATATAAAGGGATAGAAATACAGCAATGAACAAAAAAATAAAAATAATTGGTGACTGCATAAAAAATATAAATACATTTCAAACAAAAACAGAATAGTGACAAAAACAAATTGTTACATACAAAAAAAGACATCATAGAATTAATATTTTATTTTTTAATTATTTTCTTGCAAGCATAATAAAAATGAAGTTCATAATCATCATATTTTAAAAAAAAAATGAGATAGTTATATTAATTGTGCTTCATAATCAGAAAAAAATATAGAATAGTAAAGAACCAAATGAGTAGCATTGTCAGTACATGTAGTTAAGTTACTTTTACAAACTAAAGTTTAAAAAATTCTAGCAAAAGTAGCTTCCTTACCAATACAAGTCAAAGTTAAAAAAATTCTAGCAAAAATAATCCCTATTTATGCTTCAAAAAATATTTTTCTTCTACCATCTTCCTTTGCAAGTAGATACGCCGTCATATTCTGTGCTCCATATGTCAAACCCTTCATCATATGCTACCAATTGAATAAAAAACATAATTATGAATAAATAAAATATTATACCAATTGAAAATGATTATACCAAAAGAAAGAAAGAAATTACAACTATATATAATATATCTGTTAAATTATTTTTTCAATTGTACTAACAATAAATAATAATCATCTCTTGAAATATAATAAATATTGTAATCAAACTATATTATATTCCGCAAATTGACTATTAATGAGAACAATCACATACTAACAACACATTGTTCATTATTACAATTTTTCTTTTTAATCATACTTGCTTGGAGAATGATAATACATACATAAATAAAATATTAAGAAAGCATGTCAAAATACATAAAAATAAAAAGAGACTTGATAATGAAATATTTCTTACTTTTCATGTACTTCATTTTCGTTACATGTTAGTTAATTCACATACTAATATGATGAAGAAGAGAAAATATATTCTTGAATGTGATATTTTATGAAATTAAATATGAATTTATATAGGCAAATGTAGAAAATGAAAAGAAATACTTAAGAATGAAATATTTCTCACCTTCATGTACTTCTTTTTTGTTAGATGTTAGTTAATTCACAAACCAATATGATGAAGAAGGGAAAGGATAATCTTGAATGTGAATCTCTATGAAATTAAATATGAGTTTATATAGGCAAAATATAAGAATACCATAAGACATCATAGAATTACAAATTAATGTTTGGAGGTCATGGACATGAAATTATGAAAGTCTTGAATATTATTAAAAATAAAAATTAAGGTGGTGTAGATCATGGATAATTACTCTTTGTAAATAAATTAAATAATAAAGATAAAAATACTTAAAATATAAAAATATATTATCATTTTATGATTAGAAATGAGACTAACAAAGACAAAAAAGATTGTGAAGAGTCTTTGTTATAAATGTTACTCCATTAATAAAAATTTTATTTGTAATAAATTAAATAATTTGATTTTATAATAAAATAATCAATTTAAATAAGAAACAAAGCCAAAAAATGGAGAAAAAAGATAAGTGTAAATGGAGGCCATAGAGAGGTGCAACATCACCTTGTCTATGTTTCTCCTTTATATATATATATATATATGTGTGTCACGACCCACGACTGTCGTGATTGGCACCCACACTAACTCTCCGGTGAAAGAACCACTACTACAATCCAAACCAAGCAACTAAAGCAATAACTAAGACATTTAAGTCAAACACTAAGGAAATAAAAATAAAGTTCCCATAAAAACTCTAACAATAATAACTAACAATGCGGAAGAATAACCTAGAACCTGAAAGTCAATGTACCAAAACATTCTAACAATGAACCAAGTCTAAACAAGAAGGGATACAACCCCAACTAATGACCTAATCAACTAGCTAAAACAAATGTCTAAGTCCAGAAATGGTGGACATAGACGAAAGAGAATCCCATGGCAGCCCGGAAGAATTGGCTCCCTTGAATTCGAAGCGACGATCACTGATCTTCTAAGTGAGGTCTGTCAGTAACT
Source organism: Solanum tuberosum (assembly GCF_000226075.1). Lineage (NCBI taxonomy): Eukaryota > Viridiplantae > Streptophyta > Magnoliopsida > Solanales > Solanaceae > Solanum > Solanum tuberosum. Next base: position 604,725 of record NW_006239034.1, on the reverse strand, counting down.
GCTTGAAGATCCCCTGTACTCAACAAAAATAAAAGCAAATGCAGAATCAGTACACAACCACAGTGTACTGGTAGGATCACGCAGCTACACCCCTAAGTGCAACATACATAAGTCAAACAACAATATAATCATATGCATATATCGAACATATGCAATATCATCAACATTTACGAACAACGAACAACTTCACATTTTATATCAAATCATTGGTCCTCTCATGGAACCCAAACCCAAACAGTTAGCATGTCGGAACGTGGCAACCGATCCCACATTTATGTCGGAACGTGGCAACCGATCCCATTCACACACCACAATCACAATCACAA
>NW_006239034.1:595991-604374 GCF_000226075.1 Solanum tuberosum | reverse complement strand
ATACATCACACAATCATAGAATCACAACCATCACCTACCTCGAAACAAGCTTGAAACCCTAAGAAACTTGATCCTTCCCTTTCTGGATTTGTTCCGCTTGTTCTTGGTCTACAAACAATCAATATAATACGGGAATCAATAAACAATCACTAATTACCCGAATTACTAACAATTCTATGAACCCTAGATCAAACCCATGATCCCAATTATCCAAATTAGAGTTGTTTTCACCATAGAATCTATAACAAAACCCTCCCCCATCAATATTCACCCATTCTATTATGTTCTACGGATCGAAAAATGGATTCGGGGAGTGAAAAGCTTACCTTTAGCCTCAAGAATGGTGAAAAATGAGTAGGAGTCACCTGGGTTTGTTCCTTAGCTCTAAAAATTGAAAAGTGACAAATAAGATCATTTAGGAGTTTATTAACGATCCTAAGTCGCGTCGAGCCTGCCACAACGGCCGTCACCCCGCTGTAGCGTCTCCGCCAGAGCGGCAAAAAGCGGCGCCAAGGCGGCATTCTCGAACCAGTGAGCTATTTAAAGAATTCCAAAATCCCCATTTCACAACACACTTCTAACCCACGATGCTCAGTAACTACCCCCTTACGCTAAGATCGATTTCGGGAGGTCTACTCGCCCGAATTCAATTCTGTAAAGTAGTACATGTTCTTCAATGAGTTATCTAACTACTCATGTAATCAAAAACATAATTACTTCACCCAATTTTTACCAGATTCCCCTACACCTCAAGGACTCCGATTTCATCCAAATATGGACAAGGTTGGGAAAATCCAAATACTATGAAAAAAAATTCCGGCCCCAAATTTTCCTCCATTGGCTTTTCTATAGCGACGGAAACATGTCGTCACCCCGCTGTAGCGGCCCCGCTAGAGTGACAAAAAGCGGCGCCAAGGCAGATTTATCGAACCAGTGATCTATTTAAAGAATTCCAAAATCCCCATTTCACAACACACCTCTAACCCACGATGCTCAGTAAATACCCCCTTACGCTAAGATCGATTCTGGGAGTTCTGCTCGTACGAATTCTTCAACGAGTTATCTAACTACTCATGTAATCAAAATCATAATTACTTCACCTGATTGTTACCATATTCCCCTAAACCTCAAGGACTTCAATTTCATCCAAATACTACAAAAAAGTTTTCCGTCTCCAAATTTCCCCCCATTGGCTTTTCTATAATGACGGGAATAGGTCGTTATAATATATATATATATATATAGATTAGCATGGGGTTAATTCATCAGCTAAGGTTGCAAACTTAATTCTATTTTCGATCTCTGGTTAATGCTTAAAAGAGATCAATTGAAGTGGATAATTAGTTTAATGCACACAATTTAAGTTGGATTTCTATTATTTGATCGAAAGAGAGATTATGGTTCAGATCTATTTGCCTAAATCAACTCTAAAGAGAGATTATGGTTCAGATCTATTTGCCTAAATCAACTCTAAAGAGAGATTATGGTTCAGATCTATTTGCCTAAATCAACTCGAAAGAGAGATTCTATAAGGTAATGAGTTGATTTATGATTCACATAGATGAGACCGAAATGATACTCTATGAATTGGTACTATTTGATCGAAAGAAGTTTAGTTTCATTGAAGATGACCCAACCTATCCATGATTATTTAGCACCATTGAGCAACACAATTATACCTATGCGACATCAATTCGAATCCCAGCACCCTTAGGTTACTCCTGAATTGCTTGAGACACTTGATACTTAAAACTATTTTAGTAAACTTGGTGGAATCATCCACCCAGTTGTCTTCACATGCTACAAAAAATAGGTCCGTATTCTTAATTTCTTAGTTGAATTCTTATCATTAAACTATTCTCTGTGGGATTCGACACCGACTCATAGTTGGATATTTTTATTAACGACAACTGCTTATTCTCTTAGTTGTTTTTAAGGATAATTTGAGCATTATAAAAAATGGTGCCCCTGCTAGAGAGTGGTGACTAATAATTCAATTAGTGAAATTAGTTTGTAGATTTGTTAAATTGTAGTAGATTGTTGCTTAGTGTTGTTGTTTTTATTAGTAGGTTTAATTATGAGCGATAATGATAGTGGTGACGGTAGTCACTATGGGAAAAACGATCAAATGGTGACGTAAATGACATGCATATGAATTTCATTGCAACCAATGGAGCTATCCGATTACCCCACAACAGGGAGAGCAATGTTCCATGTAACTGGAACAATGCTACAGCTGCTCCAAATGAGAGAAATGTTCAGGGTTTAGCTCATGAGGAATCTGATGAACAACTTCAAAATTTTATGGATATTTTTGGGTCGTTCGTCTTCAAGAACATCTCACAAGATTCTATTTGGATGAGATTATTCCCACTCTCTTTAACGGGGCGGGGGGGGTCCATAAGATGGTTGGCTGAGTTGCCGAATGATTGTATCACCTCTTGGGAGAGTTAACCAAGGCATTCTTAGAGGGATTCTTTCCTCCCTAAAAAATGGTCAAGATTAGGGACAACATCAAAAAGTTTAAAAGAGTCGGAGGTGAACCTTTTCACGAGACATGGTTGCGGTTCTGAAAATTGCTTCTACAATGTCCAACACATGGTGTTCCAGACAATTCGTTGTTGCAATAATTTTATTGCAGCCTTGATTTAGTCAATAAAGCCTTGGCTGATCAACTTATTCAAGGTGGTTGATGCGATAACCATTTGATGTGGCAATATTGTTGATATATGATATGACAAAAGTGAATCGAGCATGACACACTAGAGAGGATCAAGTATATTCTTAACAATGAGCAAGAAGCAAATGGAAAATGATCATGAGTGCAATGAAAACATGGCTAAAATGATGACCCAACTTGACTTGTTGTCCAAACATGTCATTGGATATGGATTGAAAATGGTAAATGCAGTTGGAACAAGCAGTGGGCAGTTCCCGAAAGATGCCAATTTTGAAGCATTGTACAACGAAGAGATTAATTACATGGAATATTGATTGGGGAGGGGGGAGGGTCCCATCCTAACTACCCAACACCGAATGGGAACAAAGGTTGGAACAAGGATCAAGATAACACTTGGAGAGATTGAGGTGGTAATTGGAGAGATAAGGAACCTGAAAAAGATAGGTATGTCCTACCTCACGATCTCCCAAAACCAAAGGAACCAGCTGGACTGGAGGGAGATCAAACCGAGGATATGCTAACAAGGATCTTCAACAAGGCTGAAGGGTCCGATAAAGTGTTGAAGGATTTGAAAAATGACTTCGTCACTTTGACTCAAAGGGTTACTTGTCATTCCATATCAATCAACCATCTGAAAACTCAAATGTGTTAGATTTCTACCTATAAAAATCCAAGGAAAAAAGGAACGTTGCCTAGTGGCACCATTCCAAGTCCTGAAAATGATTGTTGATGAGTAAGAACTGTGTCGTGCCACAACGTTAAATAAGGCACTTCATGGGAGGAAACCGAAGTCTATTTTATTGCTTTCAATAATGGGTGTTGTGAGTGCAGGTTGGAATGAAGGCGAAAAGTTAGAAAGGATGTAGAAGGAAATAACAGTACCCAGTCGGTGATGTGCCAACATGATTGCGCAGACATATTCATGTTCACCCTTTGAGACAACAATTTGAAAAAAATGGTAATATCAATATCGGCGATTAGGGACCAAATCGGAAATTCACCCAATCACACTAGGTGAACTGCATCGGGTCTACTGAATTGACCATCAGGTTTGAAAGTTATCTAGGCAACATCTGTGAGCTTAAGTTCCTTTGGCTATTCACTGAATGCGTTCATCAACGTTAGTCGCAGATCGCCGAGTGCGCCTGAAATTAAAAGACCAAGAGTATTTTCAAATTTTAAAAAACAACCTTTCATATTTTTAATATCTTTCACTTCCGAAACTCCCCATATTCTTGTTTCTTTAATTGTGTGACCTCATTTGCGTAGATTTACGTGCTTGGAGTGTATTATGGCGCATTCTTTTCAATCCTAGACCCTTCTCCCTTAATTTTGTGTTTAGTGGTCTTATTTGAGGTTGGTTTTCGATACTTTCATTAATATTATTTCTTAAAATTGATGTGTATGTTGTGGGTCTCATATTATAATATTGTTATGATATGTAATTTAATTGGATCCTGCTAAATGTTGACGATTGAACTATGCCCATACGTTAGGATAGTTTATTTTGTGCCTGAAATTGTTAAAATTGATTGTGAAGGTTAAAATTTGAAATTGATGTGACAAATATGATGGGTCTTGCTTAAATTGATCGTGGGTGAAGTTTGATTAGCTTAGTGTTACCCCAAAAACTTGTATTTGTCCAATGATAAATAGAGTGACAATTTTCTTAAGGGAAAATCATCAATTTGGGCAATGTTTTGTGAAATTTAGGGGAAGTTTGAGTATCCATGAGTAGAATAGCATGTGGGTAGATTGTAACACTGATTGTGCAATGGGCCAGGTATCATTTCTTGTTAATGTTAAAATCTTTAAAAGTAGGCATTGGGCTAAAATTACCTATTTTGTGATATTGACTTAGCTCGGTAAGGTGATTAGGTGAATTGCCAGTAAGTCCCAAATTGCCTTCTATTTTTGAATGTGTGACATGGGTACTATCCCATTGAAAGGTCTTGTCTTAGATCACCGAAACAAATGTGGCGAATTACCAAGTTGGAGTGGACATCCCCCTTTGTGCCTGTCCCTTTTAGTTGAGCACTGTCACTTTCGGTGGACTTGTCTTAGCCCACCTAAACCAAATTGATGGATCACTGAGTTAGAGATGACTCCACATTTCGTGCCTGAATGAATTTGAATTGTCGTTTATCAATTTTGACAAGCTTGCCTAAGCTCGCCTAACCTTTTAGGGGAATCACCTTCCAGTTGGCGAGCCTCAAAACTTGTTTTGAACTGTGTTTGTAGTTGAACTTGTTTGAACTAACCTTCACTATATTTATGTTTTGAAATGTGTGCCTTGTAGAAAATGGCCAAAACGAAGGGAAAGGGAGTGGTGAACTCTAACTTTGAGTCCGAGAGAGAGTCTCCTCCTCCTACCCCACTAAAGAAAAACAGGGGAATCACTATTAATGAGCCATCTGAGGCTCTGCAAATGTCACGACCCAAGGGTACCCCCTAGACGTAACATGACACATAGGACACCGAAAGGAACCATGTAAGCCACTTAGCATATCATAACATAAAGCATTAGTAATAAGAGTAAAAACGCATTTAATTCCAAAAGTTTCATAAAATCAAAGCAGAAGTCTAGACTTGCCTCAATAAGCCATCTATTACAATCGAAGTATCAAATAGGGTCACAACCCTTACAACATAGGTCTCAAATGAAAGTACAAGAAAAAGAAACTAGAAAGTCAACATCCGTCCTCGAACCATGAGGACTCACCAAAAGTAAGGAGAATAGTCGATCCAAGCTTCGATTAAGAAGGAAGATCACCTCACACACCGGACCCTAGACTTATAGAAAAATGTAGAAAATATGGGTTAGTACAAAAATGCACTAAGTATGGTAGACATGCATAAAAACCTTAAAACATGCAAAAAAGGACATTTTAGTTGAAAACTATGCACTTTACCAAGTTTAGGAATCATCATGAAAATTAGTGCAAAAGCATAAGTCATAAGAATATTCAACATATAGATCATCATATCATATTGGAAACATACCATAAATATCCTCAAAACATCCTTGTGCAATAAACGAATAAGATCCCATAATCTTACCCACACTAAGGAAACTTCTTGAGTAACTATAGTTCATAACTCGTATTCTTGTTCGTATAATCAAAATGGGATTTGCTTTAACCGACATAGACCATGTGAGCTAAATCATGGAATTCGGTGTCTACCCCACACCGAAAAGGGGTTGTCCTACTTGCCTAAGGTAGAACTGTACTCTTAGCTTAGGTGGATCCACTAGCTAAAGAAGTAGAACTATACTCTTAGCTTAGGTGGATCCACTAGCTAAAAACCTATGTGGCACTGATTTAATGTTTCAAGGACACTTCATCCAATTCTAAGTGTCAACGATCGCTAGTCAGTATATTACCCAACTAAATGAGTTGGGGTCGAATCCCAGAGGGAGTGGTACGTGTTTAAGATTCAATAGGAAAGTACGAATATGCTCAAGTCAGTCATAGGAATAGACATTTACGAATAGAAACATAATTCAAATCAGGGGGTGACACGAATGTCAAATAACAGGGGGTTTTGGTTTGAATTATCAACTACAACAGCAACAAATAATACGAAACAACAATAATGAGACGGGTTCTTGGGATGTGATTCAATTATAGGCTATTGTAGACAAATGGGTAATTGCACCTGTTAGGAAAATAGCTATAAATTAGTGAATAAGCTAGACTATAGAGGAGGTAAACTTTCTCTCGAATAATTTACCCTGAATCAAGTTGATTGCTCTCGAACATCGACAAGCATGCAAAATAAGAACAACATACGCCTTAGTCCTTTCACTCTCTCGAGCTGAATGTGTGGAAAAAGGGTTTTAGGATTCACTCTCTCGAGCTGAACCCATGACAACCCCAATACCCACAGACCATCAATCAATAATCTTGGTTTTAAAACCTCTCTCTCGAGCAAACCAAAAACACGAAGGTAGAACTGCATTTGCAACTACAATTCTTTAAATTAACCCACAATTACTGATTGAAATCACTTTTAAATAGCATTTAGACTAACAATTAGCAATACCCATAAACTAAATCAGCCCATAATCAGATAATCACACCCCAAGAATTGGGGTTTTAGCTAGACATCATAAAAAGATAAAAATCGTTACCAAATTGTGTTTCCATCAATTGGGTAAGATTAATTTCTTCTTTACAAAGGTCCAAATTGAAGAATCTCAAAGACCCACTTCAAATTTCTCGAAAGTGAAAAACTTCAATTCTTCAAAGATAAGGAACACTTTTCTCAATACTCAGAGTTTAAACTGAAAATTAATTAGAAAGCTTACAAAAATGTTTCAAGATAATAAACTCAATGTTCAAAAACGTATTTATAGTCGCCAAAAATATGCTGCGAAGGACCATTCGGCGCAGTAAGTCAAACTCGGCGATCCGCCATTTAGTCCTTTCCATCGCCTTTTTGTCTTGGCCTTCAACATCCTCCAGGTTTGTAACTTTGGGCGATCTAGTTCTGCATCGCAAAATCACCCGGCGATCCGCCGACTGCTCCTTTCTCTCGCCAAGTTGATTTTCTCCTTCAGGGCTTGGCACACTGGAACTTTAGGCGGTCAAATGACCACTCAGCGACTCGCCTAATGGACTTTGTGATCACCAGGCTCTCTTTTCTTCCTTCTTTCAGCTCACTTCGTTCCTTTTTGCAAATTAGTGTCCTTGCTTTGTTCCTCAATCCAAATACGTGGAAATCAAGGATTTTTCATCAGTTATTGGCACAAAATAAGCATTTGAGGACACTAAATCTATCCAAATAAAGCCCCAAATGAGTCCAAATCTTGGACTCATCAACACCCCAACTTAAACTTTTGCTTGTCCATAAGTAAAACTCAAGTTCAGTAGTTCAAAAAGGATGTCTCAAATAGTGCTACACAAGACTCAATCATGAATGCACACGACAAGACTCAACTTACTCATGCAGGATCAATTGTGCACTCAAAGACTCAAGTTGTGACTCACCATTACCAAAGAATCTCAAGCTCACAATACTTGCTTCAAATGCAAGTTCATGGTCAACAAAGGTACTCAAATGCCCTCACACAAAAAATGATTCCATATTAACACACAATGGTTCAACAATTTATAGTTCCAGAATAAAAAACAACTCTCACACTCACAAAGATGAACACATGCATGACTTCACCCATAGGTTTGCCCTTATTTTTCAATCAACACTTGTTTCATCTTACTAAAGATCAAAAAGGTCTTTTCAAAGCTTGTACGGGGCTGAGTGCAAATGTATGGTCATTTAGACTCAGTGGTTTCTATCCTCATGAAATGTGGTATGAACAACACTTTCTTTCCTTTTCTTCATCATTCTCATTCATGCTCAAAATTCACCCCATTATTCACTTCTCATGGAATACCGGACACCCCATTTCTTTTGCAGTTTCACAACTTTATTTCAAAACTTTTTCATTCTTTTTTTTTATTTCTTCTTTTCTTTTTCTCTTTTTTTTTGTCTGGAGGGGTTCCATCTTTTTCACAACCATGGATTAAAGGGGACTTCTTTGCACTTCTTGATTTACCTTCTCTTTTCACCACACCCAACTTAGGCCGCCTAAGTTGGCTACTCAAACAAACCACACTTCATGAGGATTATGGATGAATGGATAAAGAGGGGTTACAATTGCATCAAGTTTCTTCCAAGAAAAGGATAAGGCTCAAA
>NW_006239034.1:583285-595756 GCF_000226075.1 Solanum tuberosum | reverse complement strand
TCACGGTAAGCTCATCACACAAGGCATTGGCACCAATATCAACAAGACTCCACACTTTCGCTAGTGTGCAATGTTCATCACAAGAGACTCAATTCGATAACTGGCTAGTCACAACGAGATGCAAAAAGCTCACATATTATCTATGTAACTTCATTTGTCCTCATCGTAGCCGCACACTCATTTTTGTTCAATTAAGAGCACTATTCAAGTCATTGGTATTGATCACAACTGACACTCAAATTTACACAAGAACAACCACAATTAAATACACAAGAGGTGGCAAATGTTTTTCAGAAGGGATTAAAAATCATTTACAATTAAAATAAGGAGCCACAAGCTCAAACATCCACAAAATAGTTCTAAAACACAATTTATAGCACAAAACCCAATATATAAACAAAAACAATAATCACAAGAGGTAGGTATGGAAATACCTCACCCCACCACAAAGAAAATGCAATTTGTCCTCAAATGCAATAAAATACTAAACATATCAATAGAAACGACATAGAGGGAGGTAAAGAGAAGTCCTGTCTAAGCAGCCACTCCATCTGTCGGGGCTGCAGTGCCCGGTGCAACACTCTAAACTTGGGCCTCAATGCCTGAGGTATGAGGAAGAATTGATTCGGCCATGGTGGTGTCTGTCAAAGAAATCTGCACAGTTGAATCTATCATCCCCTCCTCAACCTCTGTCAGGCCATCATAGGAAGCCTTCTCATCAGCAACAAGCAGCTCTTCATCGGTCTATCCTTAAACTATGCAACAACTACTTCCTCAGTTCGAACCTCATCTCCGATGGTGGCCGGAGGCACATTTGAATCAAGTGGCAAATCAGGTATCTCCACTGTCCAAAAAATCATCGACATGTCATTGGACTTCAGCTGGTCTACATCTCTCCTCAGCGCAGCAATAGCGGCCTTTAGGTCCTTCACCTCCTCAGTGGCTCCTTGGCCACACTCGCACACCGCTATCCGTGCTGCAAGGTGATGCTTATCGTGACCAACGACCCTAACCTACAGTAGGAGTGTCTACGATTGTCAATAATATAGTAACCCAACCAAAGGTTGGGGTCGTGTCCCAAGGGAGTGGTTTTGAGAATTAATAGAAAAGTAAAATTAAGTTCTAACTAGTCGTAGCTAAAGACATTAACGATTAAAAACATTATAAATTAAAAGGGGTGACACAAAGGTGTCAAATATCAAATGGGGGTTTTGTCACAAATATAGCCAAAATAGTAAAAACAACAAAGAAATCTATAAGTGAGAGGCGATTCTTAGGGTGTGACCGCGAAATGTATTGATTTAAATCGTTGGGTACATGCTTTCGATAGGAAATTTGCAAGATAATAGTGACTAGGCTAAGCTTTAGAATGGAAATAAGTTCCCTCTCGGGCAACTTGCCCCGTTTCTAATGGGTTCCTCTCGGATACCCATTTGCCGCATGAAGACCAGCCTACGCCTTACCCCACTCACTCTCTCGAGCTGAGTGTTAGGATATGGGACTAGGGATCACCCTCTCGGGCTGAACCTCATGTCGACCCACTCCTTAGGCCATCAGTCTAGCGATCTTAGTTTTGCAACCTCTCTCTCGAGCAAGCCGAAAACACATGGGTGATTTTATATTTGCAACTACAAACCCATTAAATTAAACCACAATCTCTAAGGTGAAATCACCATTAAAATACATCTAACCTATCAGCAAACAAGACCCAACAATAATATCAACACATATTTGCTAAATCACACCCCAAGAATGGGGTTTTAGCTAGACATGAACAAGATATAGAAATTTATACCTAAATGAGTTTGCATTCAAATGGGTATGAAGATTTAAGTCTTGTTATAGGCCAAGAATGAATAATCCAAGAGACCCAACTCCAAAATCTTGAAGATGAAAACCCTCTTGTCCCTCAAGTCTCCAAAACCCTCTCAAGCTTAGAGCAAAAATATCAGAAAAGTACTATTCTATTGTGAAAATATTATAATAATGGTTCAACTCTCTAAAAATTAATAAAAAGTTTAGTATTTATAGACTTCAGAAATTAGTGTTGGCGGATCGTTCGACGAGGTTAGTCGGAATCACCGATTAACTCAGCGATTTGCCCTTTGGTGTAGTTCGTCGCCATCTTGCACTACCCTTTAGTATCGTCGTGCTCTGTGTCATTGGACGACAGAGTACTGCTTCACGGAATTATTCGGTGAAACTCCGATTGCTCCTTGCATCGCCTTTTTGATCCTGCTCCTTCAGGGCTTCGTATACTGGAACAAAAGGCAAAATGTGTCCCTTCGCTTGGCGATGCTCAAGCTTCAGCTTTTTCGTTCTTTTCAGCCTTTTTGTTCTTTTTTGCGCCTAAGTGTACATGCTTCCACTAAAACTTCAAATACCTAAAACTTAAGTGTTTTCATCAGCTATTTAGAATAAATAAGCATTTGAGGACACTATTTCTATTAAAATAAAGCCCTAAATGAGTCCAATTTGTGGACTCATCAACATCCCCAACTTAAACTTTTGCTTGTCCTCAAGTAAAATTCAAGTTCAGCAGTTGAAATAGGATGTCTCAAATAGTGCTACACAAGACTAAATCATGAACATACACAACAAAACTCATATTATTCGTGCAAAGATCAACTGTGTACTCAAAGATTCAAGTTGTGACACACCATTACCAAAGATTCTCATGCTCGCAATACTTGCTACTTGTGCAAGTTCAAGCTCAACAAAAAGTATCTAAATGCCCTCACATAAAGAATGTTCCTTAATTCACACAAAGAGGTTAATCAATTAAAGATCAGGAATCAGATGCAACGCTCACACTCAAAAAGAGGAACACAATGCATGTTTTCACCCATAGGCTTGCCCTTATTTTCCAATTGATCTTCGGCTCGGCTCACTCAAGATAAAAAAAAAAGGTCTTTCTAAGGCTTGTAATGGGGCTGAGTGCAAAGGTATGGTCATTTAGGCTCAGTGACTTTTCATCCTCGTGAGATGTGGTGTTCTCAAGGCATTCCCTTCTTTTCTTTATTAATTCTTTTTCTAGTGCTACTAAGTCATCTTTTTATTCACCTCCATGGATTGCTTGGAAACCCAATTTCTTTTGTACTTTATTCCACAATTTTTTTATTTTTTTGTGTGGAGGGGTTCCATTATTATGCAACACCATGGGTTAAGGGAGACTTTTCCTGCACTTCTTGACTTCTCCTTTTCCTTTTTCACCACACCCCGACTTAGGCTTTTGGCCTAAGTTGGTTGTTCGCTAAACCACAAATCAAGAGGATTATAGTTAATGGGTCAAGTAAGGTCTAGGGTTCATCAAGGTTCTTCCAAAGAAAGGTAAGGCTCAAAGGGTGTTCAAGAGAAGTTCACACGCTCACAGGTAGGTCACAAAAGAGGTATATGTCAAATTTGGCTCACACTTTTTAAAGTTGCCTAAGATTATTTCAAGAACACACCTTTCTAAATCAATCAGACTAACGGGGTAAATTCTAGGTTTATTCATGTATGGTTCAAAGTAAGCTCATCACACAAGGCATCGACACTTAAGTCAAACAAAACTACACACTTTCTCTAGAGTGCAGCGGTCATTACAAGAGAATCAATTCGATAAATGGCTAATCACAACGAGATGTGAAGAGTTCACATATTGTCTATGCAACTTCATTTGGCCTCATCGTAGCCGTACATTCATGTTTGTTCAATTGTAAGTACTATTGAAGTCATCGGTATTGATCGAAATCGAGACTCAATTTTTTGCAAAAGAACAGCCACATTTAACATATGAGAGGTGACAGAAATGTGTGAAAAATTCAATAATTTTCGGAAGGAGGGTCAAAATCATTTTGCAAATAAAAAGAAAGGAAGCCACAAGCTCAAACATCCACAAAAAGCAATAAGTAACACAATTAAAAGCAGACAACCCAAATATAAATACAAACACAAATATCCATAACAAGCAAACAAGGTGGGCCTCACCCCACCACAAATAAATGCAATTTTTCCTCAAATGAAAATGATGAATATCCAACAGTGACAATAAAAAAAGATAGAGAGGGAGGTAAAGAAAGGATCCTGACTAAGCAGTTGTTTCATTTGTCTGGGAATTAATGCTTGGGGTCATGCTCAAGGTTTTGGGCATCAAGAACTGGAGCTATTTCTGATGCATCGACCCTGTTAGGGTCCATTAAGAGTGACTTCCTGCAAATTTTCCCAATAGGCCATGTACAACGGCATAAAACTCTCGAGCCCATAACTAATTAAAACCATCCCCCAACCAAACTAGATTTAACATGAATTTACCAAACCACCCCCCACATTGGCAGACTTGGACAAAAAACTGGGGCCAACCATGGAACCCCCATCCACGGACCGTGGATGGGACCATGGGCCATCCTGTGCCCTCGTGGTTTGTGGCTGTGGCTCAACTTTTGGGGGCCTGGCCTACGGAGACCATCCACGGGGAGTGGTCCCCTTTCGTAGTTCACCACATTGTGGGCAGCCTTTTGGTTGCAAGGGGTTTTAGGGGTTAGGCTTAGGGACCTCCTCACGGACCCCTAGAGTGGTCCTTGGGGAGTCGTACCTTGAATTTTAACCCCTAAACCCCTCAACCATGGCTCGGGACAACATTATACACCCTCAAAACTCACACCAAACTCATAGACACACTAGTTAGGTTCTAGTTTCACTTATTCGTTTTACGGGTCGTTACAAATTGTTAGGAAAATAGCTATAAATTAGTGAATAAGTTAGACTATAGAGGAGGTAAACTTTGTCTAGAACAATTTACCTCGAATCAAGTCGATTTCTCTCGAACATCGACAAGCATGCAAAATAAGAACAACCTACGCCTTAGCCCATTCACTCTTTGTAGTGGAATGTGTGGAAAAGGGTTTAGGATTCACTCTCTCGAGCTGAACCCATGACAACCCAATACCCACATACCATCAATCAATAATCTTGGTTTTAAAACCTCTCTCTCGAGCAAGCCAGTAACACGAATGTAGAACTACATTTGCAACTACAATTCTATAAATTAACCCACAATTACTGATTGAAATCACTTTTAAATAGTATTTAGACTAACAATTAGCAATACATATAAACTAAATCAGCCCATAATCACACCCCAAGAATTGGGGTTTAGCTAGACATCATAAAAAGATAAAAAATCGTTACCAAAATTGTGTTTCCATTAACGGGGTAAGATTAAATTTCGTCTTTACAAAGATCCAAATTGAAGAATCTCAAAGACCCACTTCCAATTTCTCAATACTCAGAGTTTAAACTGAAAATTAATTAGAAAGCTTACAAAAATGTTTCAAGATACTAAACTAAATGTTCAAAAACGTATTTATAGTCGATAAAAATATGCTGCGAAGGACCATTCGGCGCAGTAAGTCGGGCTTGCCGATCAACTCGGCGATCTGCCATTTAGTCCTTTCCATCACCTTTTTGCCTTGGCCTTCAGCATCCTCCAGGTCTGTAACTTTGGCGATCTAGTTCTGCATCGTGGAATCACTCGACGATCCGCCGACTGTTCCTTTCTCTCGCCAAGTTGATTTTCTCCTTCAGGGGCTTGGCACACTGGAACTTTTAGGAGGTCAAATGGCCACTCAGCGACTCGCCTAATGGACTTGGTGATCACCAGGCTCTATTTTCTTCCTTGTTTCAGCTCACTTCATTTCTTTTTGCAAATTAGTGTCCTTGCTTTATTCCTCAATCCAAATACGTGGAAATCAAGGATTTTTCATCAGTTATTGGAACAAAATAAGCATTTGAGGACACTAAATATATCCAAATAAAGCCCTAAATGAGTCCAAATCTTGGATTCATTAGGCACATAGTTTATGGGATTAGGAGATTGCTTCTAGAAACCCGGACTCAACTAAGGTAGAAGGTTTCCATCTCATGAGATACCTACTTTGGGAACCCGAACTCAACTAATGTAAAAGGAACAGATTTGGAAAGTCGGACTCAACTAGTGTATAAGCTTTCAAGGGAAGCCGAACTCAACTATCGTATAAGCTTCCATCTCATATTCATATCCACTCGGTGCTAAGCATTAACTCCCATAAGTTATCTATTAAGTTTTGACTTAAGTTCAAATTGATGGAGGAATGTCTTTACACTCAACCCAATATAATTCATACTATAGCTCATAGATTCAATAGGTGAGACTAGTCTTCCCACCTTACAATCACTACATGTGACATGATGAGTCCGGGATTTGGACTCACTTAGGTCTTTGTTTATATAGAATTATGTCCTCAAATGCTTAATTTGTGCCAATAACTGATGTAAAACCCTTGATTTTCAGGTATATGGATTGAGGAACAAAGAAAGAACACTAACAAGCATAAAGGAACAAAACAGACTGAAAGAATGAAAAAAGGCAACTTGGTGATCACCAAGTTTACTTGGCGAATCGCCGAATGGTTATGTCACGCCCCAAACTCGAGGGGCGCAACTAGCTCCTAATGCCAAAACTCAGGCCTGAGCCAACCCTGCTGAACCATTTGCTACTAGCGCATGGCAGCCATACGCAATCAAGAAAACAAACAAGTATATCTCGGCTCAAAACTAAACCCTCGGCCGGCAAGGCCCCTGTCAACTGATCTATAAAAGAAACAGCTACTCCCAGGAGATCGTATAAATAAATAGCCAACTAGCACAGATGTCCTGATTGGGCCATCGAGGCCACCATGATATCTATACCAAAACTAAAAACAAGTAAATATCAGTACAATACATCAAATAGCTCACAAGCTTCAGCAAACCAACAGCATAAGCCAGTATGGCCATAACGTAGCTATACACCCCACACACTAGTCTGCAAGCCTCTAAGAGTAGTAAAGATTGGTGGGACAGGGCCCCAGCCTACCCATAAAGATATATACAACAAAAGGTAACAAACCTCCCAACTCTGGCAGCTACGGAGGAAAGGGGCTAGCCAACCAAATAGAAGTCAATCATACTGCTGATGAGGTCTACTAGGTCGTCTGTCGGGTCCTGCATACATGAATACAGCGCCCCATACAAACAGCACATAAGACCACCTACTCAGTCCCCCATAAGCCCGGAAGGTGCCAATCAGACTATATACCCCTATCGGTAGTCCCCTATCCCCGTAGGCAGTCATATAGCCCTTTTAGGCATTAATATAGCCCTGTAGGCAACACATAGCTCTCTTAGGCATCAACATAGCTTATAGACAACTCATAGTCCTCTTAGGCAACAACATGGCCCTGTAGGAAGCACATAGCCTTCTTAGGCGTCAATATATCCCCTGTAGGCAACTCATAGCCCTTTAAAGGCATCCATATAGCCCTGTAGGCAGAACATAGCCCTTCTAGGCATAGATCAAATTCCTGCAGCTAACCACAATAGCCCCAAGGGTAACAATAACAATCCAATCGCTAAAAGCGAGTAATTTAGTTATAAGCAACCTATACAAATAGCCTCTAAGTCGTGTCCAACATAGGGACGCTACTAACTGAATAAGAATCCCGACAAGGGAGGATTATATCAACTCGAGCAGCCAATAATCAACAATAATGGCTACAAGTGTAACAAGGATAACAACCCAATTACATTGCCCATAAGCTTTAAGGAAACATGCCATAAGTAGGGAATAGCATTAACATACCTTTCCAATGAACTCTCGAAAGACCATAGTTCTTTCATGAAAGATGTTCCTTATGTCCTAAGCTTTACAAACATTATATATACACAGCTGGTACGCACCCATAAACAATTCATAATTAATTTTAAATCGGCAGATTTGCCATATTGTCCCAACTTGTCGAAACGTCTGTAGAAATTCAAAAAAACAACCATAAAAGGGTCCCGAGATGATTACCTTAGTTAACCAAGTGTAAACCTTAAAGAAACACCAATAACTAAAAATTTATATTTTCAAAAACCAGATCCAAACGTAGCTAATAGAAGGGAAAATGATTGCCACGTGTAGGGATTACGTTTCTAGGCACGGGGGAAATGTTTAATGGTAGAAATCGTCAAAAACTAACCTTTATCATGCTATAACTCCATAGGAACCCTCTCTTAAGCTTTATCTCTGGTTTGGAACTGAAATGAAATGTTTTCATGGCTTAAAACGTTAAATAAGCTGATATACCATATTTTTTACCCGACCCGGATCCAACCCGGATTCTGCCCGGGCAGTCCCTAGTAAAACCCTCATAACTTTTTACTCTGATGTCAATTTGATACGGGGTTTTGTGCGTTGCAAAAAAGACTCATGGGCCTTCGATTTAATGGGTGATAGACCTTCTAACTCTTTATATATTGGGAGAACACATCCAAGAAATTTGACCCAAATTTTAGAGAAATCTTTAAAAAGGAACTTACGATAACTTTCACCAACTTTTATTTTGCCACTTACTTAACTTCAAAACTTGACATACAACCCTTGAACACTTAAAATATGACATACCACATCATTTTTAATTTATACTCACCCTCCTTGTCTTTCCAAGAAGATACGAGTTAATTTAGACGTTTTGAAAACTCGGGGTGTTACATCCTTCCCCCCTTAGAAACATTCATCCTCGAATGAAAAACAAATCGGAGTCACACGGTTAAGTTTGTCACTATCCAGGAACCTAAAATGCAAAAAGTCTAACCTAGGCGTCTCACATGATGACATAAATTGCTAAGCACTATAGCTCCGGAATAATAGTGCGAGCAAATATACAACGACAACAACAATATTAATAAGCAACAATATAAAAAAATCAGATAGGTATCTTACCTCACTGCACCAATATAAACTGATATGCCATCACCCTAGGATATGAAACAAGTGAGGATATTTAGACCTCATGCCATCATCAGCTTCCCAGGTCACCTCTTCTCTATTCGTGTTTCTCCACAATACTTTAACCGAAGCCACTTCTTTGGTCCTCAATTCACGGACCTACCGATCTAATATGACAACTGGAGTTTCATCATAGGATAACTCGTCTGTGATCTGAACATCCTCATCTGGGACAACCCGAGAAGGGTCTCCTACGCACTTTCGTAGCATAGATACATGGAAAACTGGATGAACAGATTCTAGCCCCGAAGGTAATTCTAACTCATAACCCACTCGTCCTACCTTCCGAAAGATCCGGTATGGCCCAATGAATCTTGGACTAAGCTTGCCTGTTTTGCCAAATCTCATAACCCCCTTTATAGGTGAGACTTTTAAGAATACCCAGTCATCGATGCAAAACTCTAAGTCCCTTCATCGCACATATGAGTATGACTTATGTCGACTTTGAGCTGTTAGCAACCTCTCCCGTATGAGCTTGACCTGCTCCACTGTCTGTTGTACTAAGTCGGGTCCAATCAACCCTCACTCACCTACCTCGAACCATCCAATAGGGGATCTATATTTTTGCCCATACAAAGCCTCATAAGGTGCCATCCCAATGCTTGAATGATAACTATGATTGTATGCGAACTCTAGGTAAGTGGTCATCCCAACTCCCCTTGAAGTCTAGCGCACACGCCTGTAGCATATCCTCAAGTGTCAAAATTGTGCGCTCAGCCTGGCCATCTGTCCGAGGGTGAAAGGATGTACTAAGATTAACATGTGTCCCCAATCCTTTCTGGAAGGACTTCCAGAAGTTGGCGGTCAATTGTGCTCCTCTATCAAAGATAATAGATACTGGGACACTGTGTAGCCTAACAATCTCCCTAATATAGGGTTCTACATAGTCTTCGGCCGTAAAAGTTGCCCTGACTGGTAAGAAGTGGGCTGAACTAGCCCAGCGGGCTTTTGGTGCTCAACCTTTACCTAATGGCAATTAGGACACTATGCCACAAACTCAGCAACTTCCTTCTTCATCCCGTGCCACCAATAGATCTCCTTAATATCATGGTACATCTTCGTCGAAACAGGGTGAATAGAATAATGGGAATGATGTGCCTCTTCCATAATCCGATGCGAAGCCCTGCAACATTTGGAACACATAATCGACCACTATATCTAAGGACTCCATCTCCTGCTATATCAAATGCTAAAGTCTATTGATTCTGAGCCTTGGCTCTGAGCTGCTCTAAGCTAGGATCCTCTTATTGCCATGATTTTACTTCTACAACTAGAGATGATACGGATGTGTCCTGAATTGTTGCCCCACTATCTTCAGCCTCTAACAATCTGACTCCCAAGCTAGCTAACTGATAAACCTCTTGCACTAGCTCACGCTTCTCAACACCTAAATATGATAAACTACCCATAGATCTTCAACTGAGGGCATCAGCTACCACATTCGCCTTTCTTGGATGATATAAAATGTCCACGTTGTAGTCTTTCAATAACTCAAGCCATCGACGTTGTCGCAGATTTAACTCCTTCTGTCTAAACATATATTGAAGGCTTTTATGATCTGTGAAGATGTCAACATGAATGCCATACAAATAGTGTCTCCAAATATTTAGTGCATACACAACTGCAGCCAACTCTAAATCGTGGGGCGGATAGTTCTTCTCATGCTTTCTCAACTGCCTTGAAGCATATGCGATAACCTTACCATGTTGCATTAGAACACATCCCAACCCAACATCAGAGGTATCACAATACACCGCATAGCCTTCTAAACCGTCTGGCAATACAATAACTGGTGCTGATGTCAACCTGTCGTTCAGCTCCTGGAAACTATGCTCGCAAGCCTCAGTCCACTAGAACTTAGCTGCTTTTTGAGTCAACTTCATTAATGGGGCTAAAATTGAAGAAAACCCCGCTACAAACCTTCTGTAGTACCCAGCTAACCCTAAGAAACTACGAACCTCAGTCGGAGTCATGGGACTAGGCCAAATCTTTACGGCCTCAATCTTTTGTATATCAACCGCAATGCCTACATCTGATACAATATGGCCTAAGAAAGTTACATAGTCCAACCAGAACTCACACTTAGAAAACTTTGCATAAAGTTCTCGGTCTCGAAGAACCTGAAAGACTACTCGCAGATGATTTGCATGCTCATCTTTTGAACGTGAATATACCAAAATATCATCAATAATTACAATCACAAACAAGTTTAGATACGGCCTGAATATACTATTCATCAGGTCCATGAACATTGTTGGGGAATTAGTTAATCCAAACGACATTACCAAGAACTCAAAGTGTCCATATCTAGTTTTAAAAGTTGTCTTTGGAATGTCTTTCTTCCGAACTCGTATCTGGTAGTACCCTAATCTTAAATCAATCTTTGAGAAACACTTAGCACTTTATAACTGATCAAACAAGTCATCTATCCTTGGAAGGGGATAGTATTCTTATAGTTGCCTTATTCAGTTGTCGGTAATCGATACACATTCTTAGTGAGCCATCTTTCTTCCTTACGAACAACACTGGTGCACCCCATAGTGATGCACTAGGCCTAATAAAGTCTTTATCCAGCAAGTCTTTCAGCTGATCCTTCAACTCCTTTAGTTCAGCAGGAGCCATTCTATAAGGAGGGATAGATATGGGTTGTGTACTTGGTAGCATATCGATAGCAAAATCAATTTTCCATTCTGGGGGGATACCAGAGAGCTCGTCTGGAAATACATCTAGAAACTCATTAACTACCAGAATAGACTGAAGAGTCGGAGGTTCTGCATCTATATCATGAACGTAAACAAGATGATAAATACAACCCTTGGTAATCATCATCCTCGCCTTAAGATAGGAAATAAGCCTACATTTCGGCGTTGCTATATCGCCTTTCCATTCCCCAACTGCCTCTCCTGGAAAGTGGAATCTAATAATCTTTGTCCGACTCTCAACATTAGCATAACAAGACGCTAACCAGTCCATACCCATAATGACGTCAAAATCAACCATCTCTAATTCTACCAGGTCTACAGAGGTCTGACGGTCGATAATTTCTACCGTGCAACCTCGATACACTCTCCTGGCAACAATAGACTCACCAACTGGTGTAGATACAATAAAGGGTCGATCTAATGACTCTGCTACTATACATAACTTCCCCACAATAAATGGAGTAACATAAGACAGAGTAGATCCAGGATCTATCAAAGAATAAACACAATGGGAGCAAACAATCAATGTACCTGTCACAACATCTGGTGATGACTCTGAGTCTGATGACTCTGAGTCCTATCGGCCGGTTAATGAATATGTATGGTTTTGTCCACTACCAGAACTAGATGCTCCCTCTCTACCTCCGCCTCTACCTCTACGTGCTAAAGTCTGAGGTACACGCCCTGTAGACTGTGTTGATGAGGAGGAACCTACTATTGACCTGGTCGAGTGACCTATACCACCCTGACCTATGGTAGGGAAGTTTCTCCACCCATGCCCCTCATGTCCACAAGAATAACAACCTGTGGAACCCTTTCTGTACCTCCCAAAATGCATCCTACTGCGAGTAGCGCAACGCGGCGGGGCTGTCCTAGCCTAGCCTGAACCTCTCTGTTGTTGCGAGCCTGATGCTCGTGAACCCTCACCTAGGCCTGACT
>NW_006239034.1:568368-583091 GCF_000226075.1 Solanum tuberosum | reverse complement strand
TGCTGCGAGCCTGATGCTCGTGAACCCTCACCTGGGCCTAAATGTTCTTGACGATCAAATCTACTACCCTAGAACTGTTGTGGTGGAGGTTTAGGTGGCCTAATAGAATATCGGGGTCTGGGACCACCCTGAAAATCTCCCTATGAACTAGCGGTCCTAGCCCTCTTCTGTCTCTCTCTCGACCCTCTCACTCATATATTGTAAATGTCAGTGATCCTCTATGCCTTGTGCAAATGCCTGAATTCGCGAGATATCCATATTATCATTTAGTGCAGTGGTAGAACAAGCATCGATATAATCTGAGTCGAGCGCTCCCACAAATCTATGCACCCTATCATGCATCGTATCAACAAATATTGGTGCATATCTAGCCAATGAATTATATCTCAGCTCATACTCTCGGACACTCATGCTTCCCTATCAGAGGTTCAGAAACTGGTCCACCTGGCCATCCCTAATCTCTCGAGGCAATTAGTGATCTATGAATGCTTCTATAAATCTATCCCAAGTGGGTAGGGATGCATTTTTTCCCCTAGATCTCTCCCAACTCTCGTACCACAATACTGCAACATCGCGCAGTCGAAATGCTACTAACTCAACTGACTCAGTCACTGAGGCATGCATGACCCTAAAGATGCTATGAAGCTGATCAATAAAGTGATGGGGGTCTTCTCTACGATCTGTCCCTGTAAACTGTGGAGGATTCAAGGCAAGAAATTCACGAACTCTCGAACTTTCGGGCCCTTCAGAAGGTCCAACAACATCTGGCGCAACTAGTTGGAACTGTGCAACTACTAATTGTGTTAACATACATACTGCACTCTTGAAATCCTGATCAGATGGAATAGGAGGAACTAGAGGTGGTACAACTGGTGGAGCCGGAAGTCCTGTAGCCCTCGGAGGCTCCTGAAATGGTGGAGAAGCTATACGGGGGTGAGAAGATGTCTCCCCCTGGGTCTCACAATGGGCTACCTCCACCTGTGGTACCTTGCCGGTACCCTCGCTTGCAGTTGTATCTAACCCCTGGCTAGTTGTGGTTTGTCTAGTGTCAATCATCTCTATCTGCATACAAGTATCCATTATAAGCCAGAAACCTCAACGCTTCAGACACCGCTCTATAGCACGAGGTGATCTAAAAAGGATAGTCATTCTAACATGCCCGGTAGCTTCTTGCTTATCGGATGTGGTGCACAACACATTTATAAACAAGACTCTACTAGACATGGCTTGCAAACTCCCTAAGATACGACGTTGCTCTGATACCAAGTTTGTCACGCCCCAAATTCGAGGGGCGCAACTGGCTCCTATTGCCAAAAACTCAGGCCCGACCCGACCCTGTTAAACCATTTGTTACTAGCGCATGGCAGCCACACGCAATCAAGAAAACAAACAAGTATATCTCGGCTTTAAAATAAACCCTCGGCAGGCAAGGACCCCGTCAACTGATCTATAAAAGAAACAGCTACTCCCAGGAGATCATATAAATAAATAGCCAACTAGCACAGAAGTCCTGATTGGTCCGTCGAGGCCACCATGATATCTACACCAAAACCAAAAAGCAGGTATATATCAAAACAATACATCAAACAGCTCACAAGCTTCAGCAAACCAACAACATAGGCCAGTATGGCCATAACGTAGCTATACACCCCACACACTAGTCTGCAAGCCTCTAAGAGTAGTAGAGATTAGAGGGACAGGGCCCCAGCCTACCAATAAAGATATATACAACAAAAGGTAACAAAGGGGCTACCCAACCGTATAAAAGTCAATCCAGTTGTTGAGGAGGTCTATTCAGTCGTCTGTCAGGACCTGCATGCATGAATGCAGAGCCCCCAAGGCAATGGGGCATCAGTACAAAATAATGTACAGAGTATGAAAGGCAATAGACTATGAGGAGGTATCCTGATATACTGAAAAAATCTGATAAATAAATCAAGGATAAGATAAGTGTACTGACCTGCTCCTAAATTTAAACTTATCCAAAATAATAAAACAACAACCTAACCAAACCCCATAAGCTCGGCAGGTACAAACAGCACACAATACCACCTACTCAGGCCCCCATTAGCCCGGAAGGTGCCAATCGGCCTATATACCCCTATTGGTAGTCCCCTATCCCCGTAGGCAGTCACATAGCCCTCTTAGGAATAAATATATCCCCGTAGGCAGCACATAGCTCTCTTAGGCATCAACATAGCTTATAAACAACTCATAGCCCTCTTAGGCAACAACATGGCCTTGTTGGAAGCATATAGCCTTCTTAGGCGTCAATATATCCCTGTAGGCAACTTATAACCCTTTTAGGCATCCATATAGCCCTGTAGGCAGAACATAGCCCTTCTAGGCATAGATCACATTCCTGCACCTAACGACAATAACCCCAAGGGCAACAATAACAATCCAATCGCTAAAAGCGAGCAATTTAGTTATAAGCAACCTATACAAATAGCCTCTAAGTCGTGTCCAAGATAGGGACGCTACTAACTGAATAAGAATCCCGACAAGGGAGGATTATATCAACTCGATCAGCCAATAATCAACAATAATGGCTACAAGTGTAACAAGGATAACAACCCAATTACATTGCCCATAAGCTTTAAGGAAACATGTCATAAGTAGGGAATAGCCTTAACATACCTTTCCAATGAACGCTCGAAAGACCATAGTTCTTTCACGAAAGATGTTCCTTATATCCTAAGCTTTGCAAACATTATATATACACAGCTGGTACGCACCTATAAACTGTTCATAATTAATCTTAAATCGGCAGATTTGTCATATTGTCCCAACTTGTCGAAACGTCTGTAGAAATTCAAAAAAACAACCATAAAAGGGTCCCGAGATGATTACCTTAGTTAACCAAGTGTAAACCTTGAAGAACACCAATAACTAAAAATTATATTTTACAAAAACCAGCTACCAAACGCAGCTAATAGAAGGGAAATGATTGCCACATGTAGGGATTACGTTTCTAGGCACGGGGGAAATGCTTAATGGTAGAAATTGTCAAAAACTAACCTTTATCATGCTATAACTCCATAGGAACCCTCTCTTAAGCTTTATCTCTGGTTTGGAACTGATATGAAATGTTTTCATGGCTTAAAACGTTAAATAAGCCGACATACCATATTTTTTACCCGACCCGGATTGTGCACCGACAGTCCCTAGTAAAACCCTCATAACTCTTTACTCTGATGTCGGTTTGATACAGGGTTTTATGCGTTGCAAACTAGACTCGTAGGCCTTCGATTTAATGGGTGTTAAGCCTTATAACTCTTTATATATTGGGGGGGGGGAATCCAATACATTTGACCCAAATTTTAGAGAAATCTTTAAAAAGGAACTTACGATAACTTTCGCCAACTTTTATTTTGCCACTTACTTAACGTCAAAACTTGAGATAACACTTAAAATATGACTTACCACATCATTTTTAATTTATTACTCACCCTCCTCTTGTCTTTCCACAAAGATACTAGTTAATTTAGACGTTTTGGATAGTCGGGGTGTTACAAAGGAGACCTCGAATCCATATTTCAATGGTTCTAGTGAGTCTGGGACGTCGAATTTAGTTGGGTACCATATCTGTTTTGTGTACTTGGGATTCCAAACAAATCCCAAGGTTGCATTTGGTGAATGTTTTGTGCCTTGTGTTGTTATGTATGTTTCAACTTAAAACATGACATACCACATCATTTTTAATTTATTACTCACCCTCCTTGTCTTTCCACGAAGATACGAGTTAATTTAGACGTTTTGAAAAGTCGGGGTGTTACAAGTTATTTGACCGCCTAAAGTTTCAGTGTGCCAAGACCTGAGGGAAGAAACCAAGTAGGCGAGAGAAAGGAGCAATCGACAGATTTCCAAGTAGTTCCGTGATGCAGTGCTAGATCGCCCAAAGTTACAGACCTTGAGGATGCTGAATGTCAAGGCAGAAGGGCGATGGAAATGACCAAAGGGTGGCTCACCGAGTGGTTCAGTGTGCCCGACTTACATAACCGAGTGACACTTCGCAACACATTTTTGAACATTTAGTTTAGTATCAAATTTATCAATTTTGCAATCAATTACTCTTTAGAACAATCTGGAAACAATTTTCTCTAGTTTTTCCTAAGCTTTGAAGGATTGAAGAAATTCACTTTTAAGAAATTGGAAGTGGGACTTTGAGAATCTTCGAATTGGAGCATTGTAAGGACGAAATCACTCTTACCTAGTTGATGGATAGTCAATTTGGTAATGGTTTTTACCTTTTTATGATGTCTAGCTAAAACCCCAATTCTTGGGGTGTGATTATGTTATTATGGGCTAATTTACCTTATGGGTATTGCTAATTGTTAGTTTAAATGCTATTTAGAAGTAAGTTCAATCATTAATTGTGGTTCTATTTAAGAATTGTAGTTGCAAATGCAGTTCTAGCATTGTGTTCTTGGCTTGCTCGAGAGAGAGGTTTTAGAACCAAGGTTTCTGATTGATGGTTTATGGGTATTGGGTTGACCTGGGTTCAGCTCGAGAGAGTGAATCCTAAACCCACTCTCACACATTCAGCCGAGAGAGTGAATGGATTAAGGTGTGGGTTGGTCTTATTTTGCATGCTTGTTGATGTTCGAGAGAAATCACTTGATTCAGGGTAAATTGTTTGAGAGAAAATTTACCTCCACTATATCCTAGCTTGCTCACTAATATCTAGCTATTTACTAATAGTTGCAATTACCCATTTGTTTATATTAGCCTATAATCGATCACATCCAAAGACCCCGTCTTATTATTGTTATTTCATATTGTATGTGACTATTTGTAGTTGATATCTAAAACCAAAACCCCCCATTTGACATTCGTGTCACCCCTTAATTTGAATGATGTTTTTATTCGATAATTTTTATTCCTATGACTGATTTGACCATGTTCATACTTCCTAATTGAATCTTAAACACGTACCGCTCCCTGTGGGATTTGACCCCAACTTATTTAGTTGGGTTTATACTAATTTACGATCGTTAATACTTAGAACTTGATGAAGTGTTTTGGAAATGCTAATCAAAATAGTGTCGCTGCTGGGGAGTGGTGTTGTTTGACATTCTTTTGGTGAATTTGAATTTTGTTCTTTTAGTCATAGTTGAATCTACTTATTTTTAGTTTTAGTTTTGTGATACTTGTTAAACAGAGGAAATGAGTGTCAATGGAAGCAATGGTAGCCAAGTGGGCCACCAATATGACATCGAAAATCTCAATGATGTCAATGAACCGAATGTCAATGACCCAAATCTAGTGGGTAGAGTTGGTGCCATTCGCTTGTCTCCAGCTGAAGGGAATGACGTGTTTCACATTACAAGCACCATGTTGCAGCTCTTACAATTGAAAGTCTTGTTTGGTGGGTTGGCTCATGAGGATCCCCATGAGCATATAAGGAACTTCGTTGATATTTGCGGGTCGTTCTCCTTTAAGAACATATCCCAAGAGTCAGTCCGGCTGAGGTTGTTCCCATTTTCTCTAATGAGAGAAGCGTGTAAGTGGTTGGCTGAGTTGCCAAGAGATTCTATCACTTCGTGGGAAGAGCTCATTAACGCATTTCAAGTGCGATTCTTTCCCCCTTAGAAGATGATGACTCTGCGGGACAACATCCAAAGCTTCAAGCATTTCGAGGGAGAGCCAGTCCATGAGACTTGGCAAAGATTTAAGAAGTTGGTGCTGCAATGCCCAACTCATGGATTGCCCGATAACGTTTTGTTGCAGTACTTTTACAGAAGCCTTGATTCGGTGAACAAGGGAGTGGCTGATCAACTTTCTCCGAGAGGTTTAATGCAACAACCTTACATTATATCAGACCAACTCTTGGAAGGTATAACCAAAATCAACCGGGCATGGTACACCCGTGAAGATCAGGTGTCCCCTCTCACTTTTAAATTGACAAAGAAGCAGCTTGAAAAAGATCAAGAGAGAGACCCTTGGTGCTAGAACTGTAAATGTTGTGGGTGTTGGGTGTGTAAACTCCGATGAGGCAATGTTTGAAGTGTTGTACAATGAGGAAGTGAACTTCCTAGTCAATCAAGGAGGAGGTTATCTTGCAAACTACCCAAGGTAGGGTGGTAACCAAGGTTGGAACAAGGATGAGGGCTGGAGAGACCGTGATAGAGAGTGGTGGGATCATAACCCCACTTAGAAGGAAAGAGATGGGGAGAAGGATATGTATGTTCCTCCCCACGAGCGTTAAAAGCCCAAAGATTCTGAGTGTGGCCAGACTTAGAATATGCTCTCGCGTATTCTCAACAAAGTTGAAAGGTCTGATAAATTCTTGAAGGAAATGAAGGAAGACGTATCTACTCTCAACCAGACGGTGACTTCTCATTCTGTCTCTATCAAGCAGTTGGAGACCCAAATGGGTCATATTTCTTCGCATCTTAACCCCGGACAACAAAGGGGTTGCCTACTGATACTGTGGAAAACCCCAAGAATGAACTTTGAATTGGTAGTTGCGTCGTGCCACCACGTTAACTAAGGCGCTTCTTGGGAGGCAACCCAAGTTTTTATTGCTTTGTGTTTTGCTTTGGAATAATGTGTGTTGATTGTGCAGGTTGAAGTGTGGAATGTGTCTGAAAATTTGCAAGTTGGCAAGCCAAAAGTCCAGTCAGCGACTCGCCGAAGAGGTCGGTGAGCCCAACTTGGACCGCCGTTGGACTCAAGGAATTACAAGGATAGATTCTGTAAAACTCGACGGGCCCATGGACAAATCGGCAACTGGCCGAACAGGTCGGCGAGCCCGACTTTGTCCACCGTTTGGACCCCCAAATTATTTGGGGGTCCTGTAAGAGTCGGCGAGATAAATAACCACTCGGTGTGTCGCCTAGTGGTTCGGCGAGGTAAAATAATATCGTTGAAAGGGCGCGAACAGGACGGTTTTTAAAATGCCAAAAGTTTAAAATTTCTAACTCTTTCACATTCCCTCACTTTTAACTTCATGCAATCACACCCGTTGTCACGACCCAAGAGCACCCCCTAGTCATAACACGGCGTACTTGTCCCCGAAGGGGTCTTATACAAGCCCTTAACATATCATGAACATTAAAGCATATGAAAATAGCAGAAAATTTAAAACTTTTCTTTACAATCGAAGACTTTATAAAATAAGAGAGAGCCTATGACACTATGTCTCAAACCATCTATAACATTAGACTTAAATCTCTTTTAATACAAACTTAGGGACACGGTCCTTACATAAATCTAAAAACATAAAGTAAAGACATAAGTGGACAAGGTGGATTTGTCCTCGAAACTATGAGGACTCCCCAAGTCTTCATTCCCAAGCTCCTTATAAACCTATCTTCCATGTACAAGACACCACATCTCCAAACCATACACTTTGTAGAAAATGTAGAAGAAGGGGTTAGCACCAAAAGTACTAAGTATGGAAGCCATGCATAAAAACCATTAAAACATGCTTAAAAGGGACATTTAGTTGAAACCATGCTTTATGCAATACATAGACATAGTGCACATATCATCTATTACAAGACACACCACTCATGCATAGTCAATATCAACCCAATAACATCATAATAGAACAACAACATAAGTAACTTTAAGTTCTACTTGTGCAATGCATAGATAGGGTTCATAGTCCTATCTACACTAAGTATCACCTTTAGGCCACCATGATTATACTTAACATAAGTTCATACCAACATAAGCCAATATCACATCCATACTCATTTCATAATAAAGCCACTACTTTAGTAACCCCTAGGGAACACTTGTACAATGTGTGATTAGCATCCCATAGTCTTAACCTCACTAAGCAATCCTATAGGGCTACCTTAGTCATGCACTTTATCCTTTAGACCTCATCATAAACAATAGTCATAAGTAGAGAACCAATCATGTGTACCATTTGAATATAGAGACAAGTTGCTCATAGCAACCATTCATTCAATATACATGCATGCATTCATATCATAACAATATGTAAAGGAACCATCTACCACATCCTACCAAGTCTACTAGTGCAATGTATTAGTGAAGTCACATACCCCCACTCCTACTTAGCAAACTTACCAAGAAGTAATAGAGTAGTTCATGATCCATTCATTATCTTATTATTTAGGGAAAAATAACCTTAACCGACATAGACCATGTGAGCTACATGGTATCTGGTGTTCTACTCCCACACCGAAAATAGAGTATTCTACTTGCCAAGGTAGAACCATCATAATAGCTTCTAGGTGGATCCACTAGCTAATACCTATGTGGGTAAACATAGTTATGGAACAAGGAGATTGCTACTAGAAACCCGGACTTGTTAAACGTAAAAGGTTTCCATCTCATGAGACAACATATATATTGGGAATCCGGACTTGCTAAACGTAAAACTTCCATCTCATTTTCATGTTCACTCGGTGCTAAGCACAATTCCCCTTTAAAGTAGTATTAAGCCTTTACTTACAATTTAATTCAATAAGGAATGCATTAGGGACTCAACCCATCATTCATCATATAGCTCAAAGGTTTCAAAGATGAGAATAGCCTTTCATCATAGAACCAACAACATGTGAGAATGTTCATTCATTTCATATTCATATAGTATTTATGAGAATTACCTTTTATTCAACATATCAACACTACCATAATCATAACATAACATTCATACTTACATCCTAGCATTCATAGTCATATCTTCATGGTTATGTACATTTCATGCATAATAGTATGTAAAGGTGCATATGAGAATTAGCCTTTCAATTGACACCATAGACATATCATATTCATATTTATGCATGGAGTGTGTGTGTATGGTTGTCCTCACAATGGCACAACAACAACAACATTAACATCATAGACACCTGCCTTGTCAAGGGGGTCATAACATATACATAGTATCCCAACTCATGCACAATTCACATATATTGCATTTAAGGATATTAGACCATGTAAATCACCTATCTAACATTCATACAATAGACAAGGATACATTCATCATTCAAGTAGGTCATTCATGGCATGTATAGAATCATATATCCATATAGGGGATTATGTGGGTAGGGTCCTTCCACAATAGCACCTCATACAATTCAACATATAGACCATACCATGTTCATAACATATCATTCATATTCATAATGTATCATACTTAGTCATATCTAGGGTTTTAGGGAAGGGGGCCCTTATCTCAACACCACAAACACATTGACAAGTAAGAACCTCCACCATAAGTGGATCAATCCATTCATACAAGCAAGTAAGCATCTCCACCATAAGTTGATCAAACCATTCATACAAAGGATACATAGTAAGTAAACATCTCCACCTCAAGTGGATCAACAAATCAATAGAAGACTACTTACCAATTGAAAACATGCATTCATAGCCATCAAGGCTTTCTTCTAGATTCAACCCTATTTTCGTGATATTCATACATCATATAGGATAACATCACAATTCAATACTTAATTACATGAAAACATACTAGATTCTCATCCTTTATTCATCATTCAAGACATACTAGGGTTTAGATTTGAGAAAGAAGTGAAATCATGGGTCTTGTGGGAATTTGTTCAAAAACCATAACAATTACATGAATTCATCCACAAACATTCATATATAATCATAATTAACCATTATAGATCAATGGAATCGATTTCAGAAAGAGATCCACGAATTTAATTGAAAACCTAGAAATTGGGGATCTTTGAAAACTTAGTTGAAAGGGCTTCTTGGTGATAGCTAACCAAGAATACAGGACTCTCATACCTTAGGTGTAGATTCCCATCAAAACCCCATGAGAAAGACTCCATCTTCAATCCCTAGTTGATCTCCTTCTTTGTTCTTCAATGGAGGAACTTGTAGAGAGAGAAATATTTTATAGGGAGGGAATTGGGTTTGATTTGGGTCTTTAAGTTATAATGGGTGACTTAGTTTAGGGTCTTATTAACTATTTATAGGAGGTTATTTAACCACTTAACCCACCCCCTAAGCCCTTAATTAATTAACTATCTTAATTCCCAAACCCCCAACTTAAAGCTAAAAGTCACAAAACTGGCAGAATCTACGGACCCCCAACCTACGTACCGTCGTTTGATCTACCGTCCGTAGTTTGGGTCCGTCGATTGGCCCTGGGACTGACAGTGCTTCACTATTTCGACCATAACTTTTTACTCCGAGATCGGAATTGGGCAAACTCGGTGGTGCTGGAAAGAGTACTCAGAGACCTTTCATTGGCTAGGTAATGGCCCACCTAATTCGTTTTGAGCTATGAGATATGACCATTTAAAGTTGATCCTCACTCCTAACTTAAAACTAAAAACTATTTTTAGGGGACTATTTTGAGGGTCTTGGTTCTAAATGATTTCATGACTTAGCTTAAGGTCTTGCTAGCTTATAAAGGTGATTAATCAACTAGCTAAACAAACCCTTAAGCCCTTAGTCAATTAACTAACTTAAGACTAGAAGGTTGGAAATTGGTAGCACCTATGGCCACCCACCCATGGATCGTAGGTGGAATTACGGCCCGTGCTATGCTCTCGTCGTTTGTTTCAGAGGCTCCCTTTTTGGGAGCCAAGCCTCCCAAGACTAAGTCCCCACCTGCAACCTAGACCTATGGTCCGTAGACCAGTCTACTAGCCGTAGATGGCGCTCGTAGGTCATGCTGTCTTTTGATAGCTTTTGGGTAGATGTTGGGGTCCTCCTCAAGGACCCCTTGGGTGGTCCTTGGGGAAGTCATACCCGGACGTTTAACCCCTAAACATGGTGTTATACATGTAGGAGTCACTTCTATAAGTTTTCACCCTTAAACAACACTCTAAACTTCAACGACAAGACCCTTACAACTCACTAGTTCAAATGACTAGTTTCCGGACGTCATGGTCGTGTCTTGACGTTTGACCCCTAAAATCACCAAACTAACTTCAATAGCCTTTTTCATCATTTAAAAAAGTTTCCAACTATAAACCTAACATGTGAGGCTCTAGTTCAACCTACTAGATTTAGTCAAGCCTTAGTTAGGTCTTACTAGTTTGTACGGGGTGTTACACCCGCACTATAAATTTCCTATATTTTTGCTTTTTATTACTTTTTTCTCATCATTTTGGTGTTCGGAGTTGGAATTATTTGCCGCCTAGCATTTCAAATCATAATTCGGCATTAAAGGTTGGTTTTTCTGAACCCCGAACTCTTAATTAGCGATTAAACTCAAATGCATTGTTATAGATTGTGTTGATGTGTGTTGCAACTCTCTAAAATCGTATTGTTTCCCTGATTTTCGTGCTTTAAAATTGATCTTAATCTAGTGGGTTGTGTGAAATCTTTGTTGAGTCTAAACGGGTGAAGTCTGAGTAACCCTAAATTATGCTAAATGACGTGATTTGCCCAATGATGGAGCGTTTGATGTCATTCTTAAGGGCTAAAGTCGTCAAATGGCCAATTTTGGCCAAACCGAGGGAAATCTGAGTACCCCGGTGATATGGGTCTAAGCTTAATTGAGTTTGTATGTGGTTTGATTTTGTTTTCGAGGGCTTCGGGTTTGATTTTGGTAGTTGGGGTTGAAAAAAGGCACGTTGGGCAGTTTGGCGAGCTAGGTCGAGCTCGCCGAACCACTCGACAGTTCGCCGAAATCCCTCTAGATTGCCTTTAATTTCAGGTTTTGGTTGATTTTGATTCTGTAACTTTCAGTGAGAAGCCTGAGCTCACCGAGTTCACTAGGCGGCTCGCCAAAAGTCTCATTTAATTGCCTTGTTTGCGCCTCCAACCCCTAAAACATACTGTAACTTTCGACGGGCTAATCTGTGCTCGCCGAATGATGTCGGCAATTCACCAAAACTCCCTTCCCATTGTCGACATGCCATTTTTCTGGAAAAATATTTAGCCAATCCTTTCGGCGAGCCTGATCTGGCTTGCCTAAGTGACTCGACGACTCGCCGATCGATTTGGCGAGTCTTTCTGCAGCATATTTTCTACATTTTTTTGAGTTGTTTCTAACTATTTCCGATTTGCTTTGCAGATATAGCTAGACCAAAAGTAGCATGTCGAGTCATGCTGCCCCGCAAGAGGTTAAAAGGTATCACAATCAATGAGGATGCAGTTGCATCCAAGGCAAAGGCTACAAAACTTCCCACCACATGTGGTAAGGGTAAAGGCAAAGGAAAGGCACCGACCCCTAAGTCACCAGAGATCAACTCCGATAGTGAGGGAATGTACGCCATTCACCTCACCACATCTGAGCATGAGGATGATCAGCTATTGTTGACCCGGAGAGCTGAACTGCGCTCCAAGAGGATGTATGATTCTTCTAGGATCCGGGTATCCCAAGTTGCTACCCCTCCTCCCGTCCCGGACCAGGTTATTGTCCCAGCACCACCTGCACATTGTCCTTCTCCCTAGTCTATGAACAGACTAAAGGCTGAGGGATTGAGAACCATCATCGAGGAGAAGAGGTTGTCTACTGATGGAGTGATAGACAGATACCTAGAGATCTGGAGTTGCTTGAAGTCCCACAAGTTCCAGATATTCACTAGACCCCATGGCTCTTACATTCCAAATTGGGTCCGAGAATTCTACACTACCTATGGAGTCCTAGTGCCACAAGGGAAGAGGAAGGCTGCCATATTCAAGTCAGTAGATTACGTGGTTGTCAGGGATAAGAAGGTTAAGTGTGATAGCAATGATATTAGTGCAATTCTAGAGTGTACAGAAAACATTTCAAATGACTACCAATACATGATCAAGACAAAATCATTGGAGACTCTGAAAAAGTGGTTATCCCCTATGTTATCTAACGGTACTCCCAAGTGGATAGAGGCTGGAGCACCCATAGAAACGAAAGACCTCAATGTGGCAACCAGGTATTGGTTTGGCTTTATAAGAGTACAATCATGCCATCCCAGAATGAATCTATCCTCTGCCACACAAAGGCGACATGTCTTGGGTCCATTATTTCAGGGAAGCACATCAATTTAGGTATGATCATTGGCCAAGAAATGGCCATGAGGGCCAAGCAGCGCCAAACCTCTCTCCCTTTTCTAGTGTTGATCACCGAGCTGTGCAGATAAGCCTAAGTGCCTTGTGATGAGAAGAAAGATGTAAAAGTGATTCCCACCCCCTGTACCGACATCCAGCAGATTGAGGCTGAGTACTTGAAAGATGAGGCTGAGAAGAAGAAGGCAGCCCCAGTGGAAACCTACCCCGTTGTTGATACGGAGACACTACCTGCAGAGGCAGTATTGCCTACTCCGGCCCTTGGGCCTTCAAGTATACCTAGTGTTGTCCCTTCTATGACCCCGAGTTCCTCTACAGCTCCCATGACTCGTAGGTTTTCTACCACTGCTGCAGCTTCCCGACCTCCACTCACCTAGGTTGCGATACTACGGATGTGGCAGATAGCCCATTCTACTGAGAGGCGTGCCTCCAAGCTTGAGGCCACAGTCTCTGGGATGATCGGGAGGGCCCTTGCTGCTGCTGTGACACCCCTTAGTGTGTCTATTAATGCCCTTGCGGCAAGGATAGCAGTGTGTGAGCGAGGCTAGGGGCCAC
The DNA here is from genome assembly GCF_000226075.1 of Solanum tuberosum. Lineage (NCBI taxonomy): Eukaryota > Viridiplantae > Streptophyta > Magnoliopsida > Solanales > Solanaceae > Solanum > Solanum tuberosum. Next base: position 569,576 of record NW_006239034.1, on the reverse strand, counting down.
TGATGAGGTGACGACCTTAAAGGCCGCAATTGCTGAGCTGAGGAAGGATGTGGACCAACTGAAGTCCACATATATGTCGATGATTTTTGGGACTGTGGAGATCCCCGACATGCCAGCTGATATTGATGTACCTCAAACTACCACCGAAGATGAGTTTCGAGATGATGAGGTGGTTGCTGCTGAGTCCGAGGCTGAGACTGATGAGGAGCAACTGGGTGTCGATGAGGAGGCCACTTATGAGGATCTTACGGAGGTTGAGGAGGTTATGGTGGATTCAGCCATGCAGATTTCATTGGCAGATACACCCATGGAAGGATATGGTGGAGTTAGTGCTGATGTGACCTCAAGCATTGATTCCCCGACAGATGGAGTGACTGTGTAGACAGGACCCTTCTTTACCTCACTCTCTGTCATTTTTATTTACCTTTTCTTATTTTGTTGCATTTGAGGACAACTGCCTTTTTGTTTGTGGTGGGGTTAGGTATTTCCATACCTACCTCTTGTGACTATCTTTTGTATATACTCTTGGGTTTTTGCATTTTGAACTACGTGTTGATATTGTTTTGTGGATGTTTGAGCTTATAGATCCTTAGTATGAATAAAAATGGTTTTTGACCTATCTGGAAAAAAATTGCCACTCTTGTTGTGCTTGAATGTGGTAGTTTTTGTGCAAATTTGACTATTGGTTATGATAAATATCGATGACTTGAATAGTTCTCTTAATCGAACAAAAATGAATGCGCGGCTACGATGAGTCCAAATGAAGTTGCATAGACAATATGTGAACTTTTTGCATCTCGTTGTGACTAGCCGATCATTGAATGAGTCTCTTGTGAAAAACATTGCACACTAGCGAAAGTGTGGAGTCTCATTTGATATTGGTGTCAATGCCTTGTGTGATGACACCTAGAATTTGCCCCGTTGGTCCGGTTGACTAAGTGATGCAAGCTCTTGAAATGATCTTAGGCAACAATTTTGAAGAGTGAAACAATTTGACAATATACCTCTTTTATGGCCAACCTTGTGAGATATGCGAACTTTGCTTGAACCCCCTTTTGAGCCTTATCTTTTTCTTGGAAGAAACTTGAGCAATCGAGACCCCTCTTTATCCATTCACCCATAATCCTCATGAAGTGTGGTGTGTTTGAATAACCAACTTAGGATTTTCGCCTAAGTTGGGGGTGTGGTGAAAAGAAAAGGGAAATCAA
>NW_006239034.1:554203-567607 GCF_000226075.1 Solanum tuberosum | reverse complement strand
TACCCATAATCCTCATGATTTGTGGTTTGTTTGAATAGCCACTTAGGCCAAAAGCCTAAGTTGGGGGCTGTGGTGAAAAGTAAAGGTAAATCAAGAAATGTGAAGAATTCCCCTTTGATCCATGGTTTTGAAAAAGATGGAACCCCTCCATAACAAAAAAAAGAAAAATAAAAGAAGAATGAAAAAGAAAAAGAATGAAAAAGTTGTGAAATAAAGTTGTGGAAGTTGCAAAAGAAATGGGGTGTCCGATATTCCATTAGAAGTGAATGATGGGGTGAATTTTGAGCATGAATGAAAATGCTGAAGAAAAGGAAGGAAAGTGATGTTCTTACCACATTTCATGAGGATAGCAGCCACTGAGCCTAAATGACAATACCTTTACACTCAGCCCCGTTACAAGCCTTGAAAAGACCTTTTTGATGTTGAGTGCGCTGAAACAAATGTTGATTAGAAAAACTGGGCAAACCTATGGGTGAAGTCATGCATATGTTCATCTTTGTGAGTGTGAGAGTTGTGTGTGACTTCGAAACTATAAAATGTTGAAAATTGTGTGTGAATATGGAATCATCTTTGTTGTGAGGGACTTTGAGTACCTTTGTTGAGCTTGAACTTGCATTTGAAACAAGTATTGTGAACTTGAGCATCTTTGATAATGGTGAGTCACAACTTGAATCTTTGAGTGCACAATTGAACTTTGCATGAGTGAGTTGAGTCTTGTTGTGTGCATTCATTATTGAATCTTTTGTAGCACTGTCTGAGACATCCTTTTTGAACAGCTGAACTTGAGTTTTACTTGAGGACAAGCAAAATTTTAAGTTAGGGGTGTTGATGAGTCCGCAATTTGGACTCATTTAAGGCATTGTTGATATAGAATTAGTGTCCTCAAATGCTTAATTTGTGCCGATAACTAATGTAAAACCCTTGATTTTCAGGTATATGGATTGAGGAACAAAGCAAGGACACTAAGAAGCAAAAAGGAACAAAACAGGCTGAAAGGATGGAGAAAGCCAGCCTGGTGATCAGCAAGTTCACTTGGTGAATCGCCGAATGGCAATTTGACCGCCTAAAGTTTCAGTGTGCCAAGCTCTGACGAAATAAACCAAGTAGGCGAGAGAAAGGAACAGTCAGCGGATCGCCAATTAGTTCTACGATGCAGTGTTAGATCGCCCAAAGTTACAGACCTTGAGGATGTTGAATGCCAATGTAGAAGGGCGATGGAAATGACCAAAGTGCGGCTCGCCGAGTGGTTCGGTGAGCCCAACTTACTTCACAGAGTGACTCTTCGCAGCACATTTTTGGCAACTATAAATACATTTTTGAACATTTAGTTTTGTATCAAATTTATCAATTTGGCAATCAATTACTCTTTAGAACAATCTGGAGACAATTTTCTCCAGTTTTTCCTAAGCTTTAAAGGATTGAAGAAATTCACTTTTGAGAAATTGGAAGTGGGTCTTTGAGAATCTTCGAACTGGAGCATTGTAAGGATGAAATTACTCTTACCCAGTTAATGGATAGTCAATTTGGTAACGGTTTTTACCTTTTAATGATGTCTAGATAAAAGCCTAATTCTTGGGGTGTGATTATGTGATTATGTAATTATGGGTTGATTTAGCTTATGGGTATTGCTAATTGTTAGTTTAAATGCTATTTAGAAGTGAGTTCAATCATTAATCGTGGTTTAATTTAAGAATTGTAGTTGCAAATGCAGTTCTAGCTTTGTGTTCTTGGCTTGCTCAAGAGAGAGGTTTTAGAACCAAGGTTTCTGATTGATGGTTTGTGGGTATTGGATTGACCTAAGTTCAGCTCGAGAGAGTGAATCCTAAACCCATTCTCACACATTCAGCCGAGAGAGTGAATGGATTAAGGTGTGGGCTGGTCTTATTTTGCATGCTTGTTGATGTTCAAGGGAAATCACTTAATTAAGGGTAAATTGTTCGAGAAAAAATTTACCTACAGTATAGCCTAGCTTACTCTCTAATATCTAGCTATTTACCAATAGTTGCAATTACCCATTTGTCTATATTAGCCTATAATCGATCACATCCCAAGAATTCGTCTCATTATTGTTATTTCGTATTGTTTATGATTGTTTGTAGTTGATATCTAAAACCAAAATCCCCCATTTGACATTTGTCTCACCCCTTAATTTGAATGATGTTTTTATTTGATAATTTTTATTGCTATGACTGATTTGACCATGTTCATACTTCCCAATTGAGTCTTAAACACGTATCGCTCCCTCTGGGATTCGACCCTAACTCATTTAGTTGGGTTTATACTGATTTACAATTGTTGGCTCTTAGAACTGGATGAAGTGTTTTTGAAATGTTGATCATGACAAACCTTTCACATCATATCATATTCATACATGTGTGTACATAAGGATAATCTTCCAATCAACACAACAATTAGATCATAATCATATTCACTTTACTCTCAAAGTGATTTAATTGCATATTCATAACCCTCATAAGCATAACTAATTCTCATGCTTTGCCCTTCAAGGACCATGGATCACATTCAACCAACATATCTAGAATTACTACATTATACATGGATGATAACTTCATTCAATTACTATTAGTACTATAAGCATGATTTCATAATACTCTTAATTCTACAATTCACCCACACCTATAGATCCAATTTGGGGAAAATAGGGGGGATCATGGATTCTTGAGGAATTCAACTTAAAATCATATAAAATCATTAGTAATAATAAAACATAATCCAATCAATTAAAATGAATTTGAAAGGAATCCATTAGATTGAAGTAAAACCCTAGGTTTTGGGATTTCTAACTTGAAATTGGAGTTTTGAAAAGGGCTCCATGGGTGAAGACTAACCATGGAAGAAGAACTACCATACATTATTGAAGAATTACTACGAATTTGAGGAGAAAAGATGGATCCTTCAACTCTAGCTTCACTCTTCTTCTTCTTCCTTGGAGTTCTAGAGAGAATATGTTGGAGAGGGTTTTGGTTTTGATTTGGGGATTTAGAAATTATGATTTAGAAGACTTAATTTGGTGACTTAAAATATTTATATAGGTGTCTAAAATAGGCTTAAAACGATATCACTTAACCATTAATTAAAAAGGAAATTCCCAAAAGAGCCCTAAGCCTAACTGCCAATTGGCAGTTTCAGGCATGACCTACAACCATGAACCCATGGACCGTGGGTAGGACCACGGCCTATGCTGGTAAACCGTTGGTCAGTGGTCTGAGGCCTTTTTTAGGGGCTTGACCCACGACCCCCACCTACGGGGCGTGGGTGGACCTACAGGGTGTAGGTTGCCCTTATCGGTCACTGGCCAAGTCACTTTTGGGTCTTTTTCTCAAGGACCCATGGTTGGTCCTGGGGTTTAGACCTTGACGTTCTAACACTAAAACATGAATTTTAAGGTACAGGGAGGTACTTTGAAGGCTCTAACCTTAACGTCAAGCTCTAGCTTCGCCTACTAGTTTTATGTTAGACTCTAGTTTAGTCTACTAATTTCTGGGGTGTTACAGCAAAGACAAGCAACTTTGCGCTCTTCTATGCATATGAGTGAGGCCCTTAAGAAGTCTGTAGTGAGAAAGAGGACGGACATGCGGTCCAAACTGCCACAGGCCCCTCAGGCTCACTCACTTGCCTCCATAGTTCTCCCTATCATAGTTCTGAGAGCTTTTAATAGGCTCAAAGCGGTTGGAGAACCACTTATTCTAGAGAAGAGATGACTCTCCACAGATAGGCTGATGAGTGACTACCCCAACATATGGGAGACCATCAGATTTTAGGGTTTGATAAGTTCACAAGAGCCCAACCTCTATATGCCCCTGCACGGGTGAGAGAATTCTACGAGGCCTATCTATAAGCAGACCTTACCAGATAAGAGAAAAGGCACGGTCTAGAAGCCTCTAGAAGAAGTTGAAGTTCATGGGAAGATGATGTAGTGCCACACATGTGCCATTAACGATATTTTAGGCTCCAAGGGAACTAAAGATAGGGTACTACATGCTCAGGATGAAACAGGGCTTGATGCACTCAAGGGGTGGCTGGCACCCCTCATTTAAGACATTACTCCTTCGTGGTTGGTTGACGGAGCGAGGATTGAGAAGAAGGATATGAAAATTACCTCCCATTACTGTTTTGGATTTATTAGCAGCAACCTCATGTCGTCCCAAAATGAGTCTATCATCTAGCATCCAAAGGCCATTTTAGTTGGCATTATCATGATTAGTGGCAAATTTTCACTCATTTAGAGCTCTTTTCTTATGATTTTGCAGCACTCAAAGTAGAAAAAGAGGCTAATTATGCTTTGAATTGTGTTATTCCAGGTGTTTTGATGTTGGGAGAGTATACACTAATCAAAAGTAGATTCAAAGAAGAAAAAGAGCAAAAATCTCGTAGAAAACAAACCCTGGGTATCGCACATACAAAGCACTGATCGTTTTGACGAACCAGTCAACAAAGTCAACAGCACGCTTAAGCGAGGATGCGGTGTTTGCTTTTGCGAACAGGGCCAAAGGATGGAGGTCACTTAAGCAAACTGAAGCTCACTTTTGCGAACCTCCTGCCGCTTTTGCGAAGCCCACCTTTTCAGACAGGGGCATAATGAGAAATTCTAAAGCTTTGGACCCAAAATTTAGAAAATAGGGTTATAGTTGGGGATTATTCATCATCTAAGAATTGTTAGAGATAGAAAGTTATAGAGAGATAAACACATTCAAAAAGTAGATCTCTTAGTGTTCTAGATTTAGGGGTTGAGACATTAAAGGCGAGTTGCCTCACATTTCAGTTATGAATTTGAAGGTTGTGTACTAATTTGGTAATATATTTTACCTTACATCATTTTCTTGTTCTTAATTACTAAAAATGTGGGTATAATTCTTGTATGAAATTGGGGCTTTTGTGCGATAAATAGACAAAACTATTTGGGTGTTTGATTAATTTCTCTATTACTTTTGTAGTTCATTGTTTCCATGCTTGATTTCATGAAATAGGTTCAATCTAGTTTTCATGTTTGAATTTATTGGTTGAGAGTGCACGCTCAATCCTAGCTTCCAATCTCCGAATGATGCTCGAAAGAGGTTGATTGGAGTGGAGAATTAGATTGATAATCGCATGTTGACTTTGAATCTTGAATTTGAGATCAAAAGATGAACGTTTAGGGTTTCATTGTTGGGTGCAATGCTTCCTTCTATGAGATGTCTAAGTTAAGGTAGTGGGTTATTTTATAATTGTATGATTGAGACCGAAATGAGATATTATAATAAAACGCTTTAAGATAAAAAATAATTAGCATAATTAACGATTACCCAACCTACCCATTAGTGATTGAATGATTGTGGATTGAATTTCAATGGATCGTTGAGTGTTGATTGAATCTCATGTTTTCCCAATTCCCATACACCCCTTTCTTGATATCATCTTTGCCCCTGTTAGAAGTGTACTTATAAAAATTACCTTTTATCTGTTATTTGTGTAACTTTTATGTCTAGGTTTAAGATAGTATCTAGTTATCCTTTATCTTTTCAATTGTCATTATATTGTTCCTTGTGGGATTCGACCCCAACTCTTAGTTGGGTATTTTTATTAACGACGACCGCTCACTATTTTAAATAGTTTTGGAGGTTGATTTGAGCGTTATCACATCATTCATCAAACATAGATCTATGCATATGGAATTATTTTGGAGAGATGTTGATGCAAGCTCATCACAGGATGACCTATCCCCCTTTCCTAGTCTTGATCACACAACTGTGTGAGGTTACAAGAGACCGTTTTTCAAGAGAGGACAAATGTGATGATTACCCCCACCTTCTCCAGTGATATTTAGAGGATTGAGACAGATTATTTGAGAGATGATGTGGTGAGGAGGAAGCCACCACCACCAGACACTACCCCTGTGGTAGACCCCATTGGCCTTGAGGCCGATATTGCTCAGCCCACTCTTTTTGTAGAGCAATCGGGTACAACTCAACCTTCTTATATGCCTTCCACCTTCACTACTGCTGCACCTTCCCCCTATTCCCCAACCTCACTTTAGACCTTGATTTACGATGTGGGAAACCTCACCCGGTTTGTAGATGCTAGAGTGGTGATAGTAGAGTCGGAGATGCCTAAATTGATTGATAGTGCTATTGAGGATGCACTCTTCTGGTTAGAGGGCAAATGGTCCAATATCATAAGACTTTGGCATCTATGAGAATAGGACGGAGGCTAGGGAGAAGAGCGAGGGTGGCTTAGCTGAGTTGATTGTTATGAGAGGTGGCATTTGTATTCGTCGAGTTGATGTGGACTAGCTATGGTCCACCAATATCTCTATGTTGTGGGGTGAGGTTCAATTGCTCAATATGCCCGAGTATGTACCTACTTCTGAGCCGAGATCTAAGGCACCTAGTGGTGTGGCCAAGAAGCCTGGTGATTTTGGTGATGATGAGAGATATGAGGATGTTGGGGAGGAGACAGATGAGGATGAGTTGCGGAAAGAAGATGAACAGCGGATTATTGAGACTTTGACAGAGCTCTAAAATATCAGAAGATGATGGTGCTAGCTATGATATAGAGATCTAGTATGGAAACCTCCACAGTTGGTATTAGTGGGGTGTCTTTAAACCTTACTATTCCTCCTTCAGATGTGTCGGGCACTGATGCCCCGATTGATGCTAGCTTGCCAATTGCTACTTCTATCTTATCGGGAATTAATGCTCGTGATCATGACATTTCCTCTGAGACTCCATATTAGAGTGATTCATAGGCTTAGCTTGTAAGGGGGTATTTTATATCACTATCCTCCCATTATTACTTTCTATCACATTGAGGACACTGTTGTTTTTATTTTGGTGAGGTGAGGGCACTTGTGCCAATATTCCCTTTATATTGTAAAATTTTTATTTTCAGTTTTGTTTTGAGACATTTGTAGTATTTTGATATATTGGTTTGAATTATGATAGTTTATGGTTTAGCTCATTTTTTCTCTCTCTATTTATCACCCCAAAAGTTTTGAAGTTTCTGAAAATGCTTAAATTTTTCATTGTTGATGTTTGAGGATCCATTGTGTTCAATATCAAAGTCTTGGTAGTACTTATGATGAGAAATGTGTTTTGTGCTAATGTTGCAAGAAGAAATAGGCTTCAGTTCACTTTCGGATGATCTTTTTGATTCTTGTGTTGACTAGCTGTATTTTGATGTGAGCCTTGTAATGAACATCACACATAAGTTGTTGATCTTGTAGGGGTTGTGCTAAATGATTGTATTTGAAGTGTCTTGTGTGGTGAAGTTTTACTTGAAATCATGCTTGTTGAATCTTAGAATTTTCCTTGTTAGTCCGATTATCTATCTTTGGTGAATGCAACAAATGATCTTGACATAAATTTTCAGAGAAAACTGTGACTACTTTGTGAGGGTGTGCAATCATCTTTTCACCATTTGAGCCATACCATTTGTTGTCAACTTTTTTGAGACCTTTGAGCTAAATTATCCCTAACTTCTCACCCATAAAAACTTTCTAAGCATTGGTTTGTTTGAATAACTAACTTAGGTCAAAAGCCTAAGTTGGGAGTGTGGAAAGGAAGGAGGAAAGAAAGCCAAGTGGAAGGAAAAGAAAGAAAAAGTGAGACTCAACTTTAAAGTTTGTTGCAAAAAGAAGGAACCCCCTCCTTATAAAAAAAATGATGAGAAAAAGTTTAAAAATTGAAATGAAAAATAAAGTGTGATGAAATAAAAGGGATTTTCAGTAAATTGAATGAAAAATTGAAGTTTGAGTCTCCAAGTGAAATGAATGGAAAGAACTTGAGAAGAGGTGAAGATACGTGCAACAATGCTTTGAAGAGGGAAAGTCACTAAGACAAATTGACCATACCTTTACCCTTAACAACATTACAAACCTAATATACCTTTGAGATCTTGCATGAATTAGGATGTGTGATGATTGAAAAATATGGGTAATCCTATGAGATGAAGCTTGCATGTATTAATCTTTCGGAGAGTGAGAGTTGTATTGATTCCTAAATTCTTTATTCATTTACTTCGTGAGGTCATGATATCATTCTTGATGTGAGGAAACTTGAATACATATGTTGAAATATGGTTTTACATTATAAAAGAAGCAATAGTGAGCTTGAGTTTGAATTGATACGGGCTAGTCATCATTTGAATCTTTTTTATCATGATTGAGTGTTACATTTTCTTGATAGTAGTCTTATAGTGGTACTTGCATGTTATCTCTCATTAAGAACTGCTATAGACATCTTTGTTGAACTAATTGTTTTCTTGATTTACTTGAGGACAAACAAATTTTTAGTTGGGGATGTTGATGAGTGGTAGATTTACACTTATTTCAGGACATTTTTGTTCAATATTCTGATGATATTTTGATGATATGCAGCTATGAAGGCTAAAGGAAAAGGTGATGATGAATATATGGAAAAGAGGCAAAAAAAAAATATTGAAAAGAGTAAAAACTCCCAACTGGAAGTTAACTAACAAAAAGGGCGGATCACCCAAGTGGTCTGACCTCGCCCAAAGTCATAGTTCTCACAATTGAAGATGTTCAAGGCAGGTCGGTGAACTAAAAGTGAAATGACAACTCACCAAATTTGAAGGGCGAACAAGATGACTATCACCAAAAGTGAAAGAACTTTGGTGAAAAATGAAGGCTTAAAAGGTGGTAATCGGTGATCCACCGAATGTGAAAGATAGAATCGATCGAGTTCGTCAACTGAGGTTCAAACACATAAAGCCCAAAGCAAAAGAAAGGTGATCTATGGAACAGACGACGATCCGTCGATACTAATAACGGCAAGTTGGTCACGTAGTGAATTAGATCAAATTTTGGGAAACTATGAATAGCCCAAAGAAAAGAGAAAATAGAGAACTTTTTGCAAAGCTATCGGTAGAACTTTTTGCAGAAAAGTTTTGACATTGTAATTTTTTGTCATTGAGAGTTTTGTATGAGACTTCTTACCTTGTGAAAAATATCTTTAGTTTTGGAATCTTAATTTTTACTCTTAAGATTGACAACTGAAAGTGGAAATCAAAGTGGGTGTTGATTATAGTTGTTTAATTCTATCATACCCATGTCTGTTATAATGATAGGTATAATTTATGTACTTGTTGTGATGAGTGGCTAAAACCCCAATTCTAGCGGTGCAATTATGGAGTTGGGTGTTGATTTAATGTAGTGAGTATTGTATTTTACTCTATTTTATTGATGTATATTCATGGATTTAGACCAATTAGCATGGAGTTAATTAAAGGTTAAAGTTGCAAACTTAATCATATTCTCGATCTCTGATTGATACTTGAAAGATATCAATTGGAGTGAGTAATTAATGCATGCATGCAATTTAGATTAATTTTTTTATGGTTTGCTCGAAAGAGAGATTATGATTCAAATCTATTTGCCCATACTACTTGAAAGAGAGATTCCGTGAAGTAATGAGTTGATTTGTGATTCATATAAATGAGACTGAAAGGAGATTCTATGAATTGGTACTATGAGATCGAAAGAAGATTAGTATCATTGAAGATGACCCAACCTATCCATGATTGTTTAACACTATTGAGCAATGCAATTACCTCTATGAGATATCGATTCCAATCCCCGCACTCCTAGATTAGTCATTAATTGTTTTGATTCCTAAATTTTAGTTTAGTTGTAAAACTTGATACTTTAAACTATTTTAGTAAATTTGGTGGAATCATCCACCCACTTATATTAACATGCTACAATGAATAGGTCTAGATTTTTAGTTTTCTAGTTGGATTCTTATTATTAAACTTTTCTCTGTAGGATTGAACCCGACTCTTAGTTTGATATTTTTATTGACAACAATCACTTATCCTCTTACTTATTTTTAAGGATAATGTGAGCGTTATCAATACATACAAAAATCCTTTAGCTTTTGATGTAAATTAAAAATAGACTTGGGAAATAGTAATACATAAATTTTATTGCTAAATAAATATTTCAGAACCTAAATATGTAGAGTAACTGGGTAAAGCTAATATTAAAAAAAATATTTTAGTTTGTCAAATTGAATTAGCTTTGGAACAAAATATTTTCAGATTCTTTCGTAACAATATTTTTATCTTCAAAATTTCTCCAAATATATATATACTAGTTTTTTGATACGTGTGTTGCACGTGATTATCAATTCAGAAAATATAAGTTATAGTAAATAGGATTGCTTATTTTAGTGAAGATTTGAATAATAATCTTTCCACAAAATAATATTGCAAATTATTTTATGAATGTTCAATGTGAATCCTCATATATATCTCTTATTCACGCGAATCTATGAAGATGATCAATGAAAAATTTTATTAGTTAAATGCAATAATGCATATATTTATTTCAATTTGTTGAGGTTCAATCATGTAATTAGTCGTATCTCAGTAATATCACCTTATAGACGATATTTGTTGTATATTTTTCTTGTCATCTAACCAAATGTGCTTTGCACGTGTATTCCGTGTTGAACTGTTTAGATGTCATATGAACATGTGAAGAGAACAACTACATTTTATTTTTTAGAACTAATCTTTGTATATTCATTTTTATTTTATAAGTTATAATATGATAGATGACATTCTTGTTGTTTGCTCTCATATTTGACTACTCGATTGACTGTATACATAAATCAAAGATGGTTATTTGACTGTCCATAGTTAACTGAGAAAAGTTTCCTTTTTTTTTACCTAAAAAATTAAAAATTAAAATTAAAGAATACATTTTATCTGTGAAATTATATATATAACCACCTGTTTATCTTACACCCGCAAAAGATGTAGTTCATATACTTGTAAACGATATTCAATTTATTTAATCAAGCATAATTCATCCAAGGAAAAATAACAACAACGTGTTATCATATATATATATATATATATATATATGGATGGTTTAATAATACGAAAAATTATTGGTCAAAAGTTAATACAAGAAAAGAGCAAAGATAGAAATAATTAATGTAATAACTATGATAATTCATAATATTATAACTAAAGAATGTTAAAGAGTGTGAATAATGTTTGCAATAATTAATAATAACTAAGAGAATTTATAATGTTATAACTAAAGGATTAATGTGCGATAGATGTATTTCTAATAAGTTTTACACTTACATAAATAAATATGACTTTTAATTAATGTTACTATTTTTTCTTATAGTTAATAGATTTTAATTTAGTGCAGGGACAAAATGAAAATGTTTATTCCATATTACCGAATATAAAATTTATTTTGTAATTAATAAATTTTTAAATGATTCATATATATTCACATATTTTCACTCTTGAGAAGTTTAATAATTTTGGAAAAAGATGTTCAACAACATATATTTACATCACAAGAGAAATTGTTAACAAAAACAAATGAATTTAGACTACATCATGTTAACTTCATATATTGGAACATTACATACTAATGTATATAGTAAGCAAAAAAATAATTATTATATCATCAAAATTATTTTTCTCAAGTACTCGAGGTTATAGACTGTACCCACTTAGGATAGAACGATTTACTTCATCAGAATAGTACATCAGATTCCGCTAAACTTCGAAGTCACTCAACGACAGTAAATCACACGAATTTGTTTTAAAATGTAAGAAGAAGAGTAGGAGACTTAAAAAAATATGGTTGAAAAATGAGAGGAAACCCCTCTATTTATAGTCAACAAATGGTAGTATGAACAAGTGTTTTTTGTGTCTTATCTGAAAAGTCATGACCTTACAAAAAAGTCACAACCCTTTGGAAAAGTCACAACTCTTCAGAAAAGTCACAACTCACAAAAAATCACAATCCTTTGAAAAAGGTCACAACTTATCAGAAAAGTCACAACTCATCGAAAAAGTGACATTTTCGAGAAGTGACAACCCTTTAGAAAAGTCACAACTTATTGAAAAAATCAAAACTCTTTAGAAAAGTCACAACTCATTGAAAAAGTCACAACCTAAGTTAGGGATATTATAGTAATTTAACATTCAAGTTAGGAGTTCATGCTTTCAAGGCAATATATATATATATACTAGTTTTTTTACACGTGCATTGCACGTGATTACCAATTCCAAAAATATATGTTATAGTAAATAGTATTGTTTATTTAAGCAAAGATTTGAACAATAAGCTTAGCAAAACTAATATTGCAGATTCTTTTGTGAATGTTCAACGTGGATCGTCATAAATATCTCTTATTCACGCAAACCTATGAAGATGGTCAATGATAAATTTTATTAGGTAAATGCATTAATGTATTTATTTATTTCAATTTGCTGAGGTTCAATCATGTAATTAGTCTTATCTCACTAATATTACCTTATAGACAATATTTGCTTTGTATTTTTCTTGTCATCTAACCAGGTGTGCTTTCCATGTGTATTCCATGTTAAATTATTTAGATGTCATATGAACCTGTGAAGAGAACAACTACATTTTATATATTCACAGACTTTCACATTTGTTGTAAGGTTTTTTAAAAAAAAATAAAAAACTAGGAACATTTTAAAATAATAGATTTTGAAGTTAGAAGATCTTGTTAACTTGATAAAACATTTGTGACATATATGATAGTTTAATTTAAATACAAATACCTACCCAAGTATAAATATATATTTTCATTAATGAACATATTTATCTCATAAAATTAACTATTAAATAAATAATAAAAATTAAACTAATACAAACTTCAACTGGCGTTATTACAAGTCATATGAACTTTTCTTCGCTAAAATACTGAAATATTAAGAAATAGTAAATAAGTAAAACAAAAGGGCAATGTTTATATAGTAAAAAAAAAAAAACTATTTTGAAGCAAACTTCATGAGAGTCTAAATCGCATAAGAAGCATTGATAAATAAAGACATTCTTTTGTCTTGAGCATCAAAAACAAATCGGGACATTTCTCTAAATTTTGGAAAAGATATGCAGAAGCATATATCTACATCACAAGAGAAATTGTTAACAAAAACAAATGAATTTAGACTACATCATGTTAACTTCATATATTGGAACATTACATACTAATGTATACATTAAGCAAAAAAAAATAATTATTATATCATCAAAATTATTTTCCTCAAGTACTCGAGGTTATGGAATATACCCTCTTAGGATAGAACGGCTTACTTTATCAGAATAGTGGTACATCATATTCCGCTAAACATCGAACGCACTCAATGACAATAAATCACACAAAAAAAATTAAAATGCAAGAAGAAGAAGAGTAGAAGATTAAAATAATTGTGGTTGAAAAATGAGAGGGAGCCCTTCTATTTATAGTCAACAAAGGGTAGTATGAACAAATATTTTTTGTGTCTTATCTGAATAGTTATAACCTTTTCGAGAAGGCACAACTCTTTGGAAAAGTCACAACTTATTAAAAAGTCACAACTCTTTGGAAAAGTCACAACTTA
>NW_006239034.1:541774-554193 GCF_000226075.1 Solanum tuberosum | reverse complement strand
AAAAGTCACAACTTATTGAAAAAGTCACGACTCTTTGGAAAAGTCATAACTCATCGAAAAATCACAACCCTTCGAAAAAAGTCACAACTTATCGAAAAAGTCACAACCTAAATTAGGGATATTATAATAATTTAACATTCAATTTAGGAGTTCATGCTTTTAAGGTTATATATATATATATAACACCATAAAATCATATTTGTATTCAAAAATCATAATTTCTTGCTCCTCTTTCCGTAAAAGTTTATCCTTTTACCAACAGTAAATATGTAAAAAATAAATTCATTTATAATTAACCATCAACGGCCTGTCTTTGTTCTACAACTTATTTTTATTTTCACAATAAATGCTAGGCAAATAAACATTTCTTATTAAGAAACTAAGTTTTGCCTATATTTTGAGTAGTAAAATTTCAAAGTTACATCGTGTTAATCACTAATCATATTATTTACCAAATCTTATCTAACAAAATTATACATTATAAAAGAAACTGAGGCAAATAGGAGTAGAATTTTTAATAATGAATTTACAGACGAAATGCATAAAATTATCTTAGGAGAAATGCATTCAACGTTGAGGTAGACGCTCTTCGATACATATAGACATAGCTCGAATCATCAAGATATAATAAATTTGAGCAAGAAATAATTATGAAATGCAAAAATATGAACTTTTCAATAAAAAAGACGAGAAATCTTTGTCCGTAAATAAAATAAATCCATTTGAATATTCTGAGAATAAAACACATATAAATAAGTTCAATCAAGATAAAATATTTGGGATAAGAGTCTGAAAAATATCCCAACTTTGGTCGGATTTGCTGTTGCGATACTAAACTTTCATTGACCTCTTCAAATTTCATGACAAAAAATGTGAGGAAGTCCAATAAAGAGTCAAGAGGATCCATCTTCAAAGACATAAACTCTTTTAGATCTTTTTCTTTTTTCCTTCGAGTGGCCCTTTGATTCCTTAACAGAGTCTGTGTCGCCTTTGGGACACCAATCCGTATGATTTCATGCCCTCGGAAATATGTCTTACGACGACTTGCTCTTCTACCTTATCTTTTTGCTCGACTTTGAGAACTCCCACTTGTAATAATCTGAGCATGTTCCCGTTCAGCCATAGCTGAAATGAGAACAAAATGGAAATATGGTTAATACATTTAATGCGACAACATATGTCACAAATTTCTCGTAAAAGGCAAGCAACTGCTTAAGGAACATAAAGACTAAACGAATAAACAAGACCAATAAAATCCTGAAAGGACACATATTCTTTTTCCAAAAGAATCTCTCTCTCTCTCTCTATATATATATATATATAATAGGGGAGTGATAGTGCTTACATGTCAGCACCACAAAAATCAATTTTTTTTAAAATTCAAAAAATAATTTTAAATCAGTTCTAGAAAATAGGGAATAAACTGTAAATCTGTATTTTTTTATTTTTTTTTAAAACACTCTATAAAGTAACGTATGTGGTCCTTTTTTTGTGGAAATGTATTTTTAAATTTTAACCATCTTTCCACAACCTCCTCATTTAAAGAAAAACAAATGTAGATAAAAATAATAATAATAATCTATATATATATATATATAATAGGGGAGTGATAGTGCTTACATGTCAGCACCACAAAAATCAATTTTTTTTAAAATTCAAAAAATAATTTTAAATCAGTTCTAGAAAATAGGGAATAAACTGTAAATCTGTATTTATTATTATTTTGAAAAAAAAAACACTCTATAAAGTAACGTATGTGTTCCTTCTTTTGTGAAAATGTATTTTTAAATTTTAACCATCTTTCCACAACCTCCTCATTTAAAGAAAAACAAATGTAGATAAAAATAATAATAATAATCTATATATATATATATATAATAGGAGAGGTGATAGTGCTTACGTGTCATCACCACAAAAATCATATTTTTTTTAATTTAAAAAGTTGATTTTAAATCAGTTCTAGAAAATAGGGAATAAACTGTAAATCTGTATTTATTATTATTTTGAAAAAAAAAACACTCTATAAAGTAACGTATGTGTTCCTTCTTTTGTGAAAATGTATTTTTAAATTTTAACCATCTTTCCAAAACCTCCTCATTTAAAAAAGAATCTGATATACCCCTCAACTTTGTCATTTAGAGCTGATATACCTCTCGTTATGAAAGTGACTTACATATACCCCTACTTATATACAAATAGCTCACATATACCCTTTTCCTCTAACGGAAATGAAAAAAATTAATTTTAGTTTAATTTTTTTATTAATTTTAAAAAAATATAATCCCATATGGGTATATTTAATCCTCAAACATTTTTTTTTTGACTTTTTTTGTTTCAATGACTAATTTAAATTTATTATTTTGATGGTCAAATTTATTTATGTTTCACTAATATTCTTGTAAAACTTATTATAGATGACCCAAATTTTTTCTTCAAATACAAAAATTAAATTACAACATAGACAAAAAAAATGTTTTAAATTATAATATAGCCACAAAAAAATAGTTTTAATTTTTTTTATTTACAATAAGGAAAGAAAGAAAAAATATAAAATAAGATTAAGAAACTTAAATAATGATAATCAAAGAAGTCAAAAAATAATTTATTACGAAAAAGATTAAAATATACCTTGAACTTTCTAGAAGGATCATACATATACCCCTACATTATTTTTTAAATTAAAAGTCAAAAATATAAATTTAAAACAATTTTTTTCACTTCCGTTAAATGAAGGGTATATGTGAAATAGGAGAGGTGATAGTGCTTACGTGTCAGCACCACAAAAATCAGATTATTTTTTTAATTTAAAAAATGATTTTAAATCAGTTCTAGAAAATAGGGAATAAACTGTAAATCTGTATTTAGTATTATTTTTAGGGATAATTTCAGAGACCTCCCCTCACGTTTCTCTCCATCACACTACCCTCCCTCGTGGTTTACGATATTACGTTTACCTCTCTTATTTCAATTTTAGCAATTCTTTTTACCCACTTTCCATTAACGTTAATAAAACACAATTTGACAAATCTACCCTTTTGTAAGGTTAAAAATTTTCAACATATATTTTTATAGAAAAAACTCTTTAAACTAATTATTTCTTTCAAAATGTCCATTTAACAAATCTGTTCAAAGATGAAAATCGCATCCTTGCTGCAATAGTGTTTTCCAGTTTTACATGAACTCTTAGATTTTCAGTTATGAAATTAGTAAAAGAAAAATTGATTTTTCACTTGGTGTTTGATGTGTCTGCATTAGAACTATGATTAAATCCAAATCACGGACCACTGCGGGACTTATTTGGGGGCGCTCCAAATAGTCTATCATACCATCTATTTCTGTGTTTTCAATCTCTTGTTTCTCATATGTGCACTCTTAGATCATGAAAGTTGATCGATGTTTCAAGAAAAAATAATCTTTAAGGAACTGAGTTTTCATTTTTTATTTTTAATGACTTCATTAGATATGACTTTTTGATAGAAATATAAAATTGAAAGAATTTAACAGTATAAAAGGGCAGATTTGTCAAATTATATTTTATTTATATTAATAAAAAAATAGATGAAAAGAATTGTTACATGAAAATTGAAATAAGGGAGGTAAACGTAATATCGTAAATCACAAGGGAGGTTAATGTGATGGAGAGGAACATGAGGGGAGATATCTGAAATTATCCCTATTTTTAAAAAAAAACACTCTACAAAGTAACGTATGTGGTCCTTTTTTTGTGGAAATGTATTTTTAAATTTTAACCATCTTTTCCACAACCTCCTCATTTTAAAGAAAACAAATGTAGATAATAATAATAATAATAATCTATATCTATATATATTATATATTATATATATATATAATAGGAGAGGTGATAGCGCTTACGTGTCAGCGCCACAATTAATCTCTATTTTTTATTTTTAAAATATCAGTTAATTAATTATTAATTGAAAAAAAATATATACATTAAAAATTGAAAGTAAGAAACTGTTTTTTCTTAAAAGTAACCGAATTTAGATGAAAAAAAATATGTGGAGATCATCAGTTTATACAAAATTTGAATTTTAAATAAATTTGAATAGTAAATCACGTTTTACTCCGTTTTAATAGCAACAGAATGTGAGTTTTTAAAAATATTTATTATAATTAACGTGAAATCAGTTTTAAAAATTCTCCTTTCATAATTAAAAATAATGTTCCTAAATCATCTCTATTTTATATTTTATATATATATATATATGAATATATCATCAAAAAAGTTTAAAAAAAAATAATAACAACCCACGTCCTTTGAAAAAACATATGTTAAATTTGAAACTAAAAATATTTTTATTTATTAAAGAATTATTATTATTATTAATAATAATAATAATAATAATAAGATCCACCAAAAATAAAATCCACCAAAAAGTTACAAAAATATTAAAAATATACAAAAATAATAATATTTTTAAATTTCTAATTTTTAATTTGAATTGATCTTAATACTTATCTAATTGATATTTTTGAATTTCACATCAACGATTTATTAAGTTATCATAATATGACTTTTTAATGCATTACAATTATCCTATAAATATACCTACTATTCCCAATTTCCCATTTCCTTTCCTCCGCACACAATCACATCCCCTCACTATCACATTTTTTCAAATTCTCACATTAATGAAGCAATGGATTTTTTCTTTTCAATAGTACCGTCTTCGTCATGAATAGCACAATATTCAAAGGAATAAAAATGGTAATATTGAGTTGATGCATATTATTTTTATATATAATATCTCAAAATTATCAAAATTATAGTACTAATTTGTAATTTGTATTATCGTTTGTCTTTATTTATCTATATTTTTTAATTATACATAGTATTAACTTCTATATTTATATTGGTGTTGATTATTTAGACGGAGATCAAACTCATGCCATGATTAAAAGATTTGTGAATTTATGTATTATTATATCTAATAACATTTAATTTAATAGTTAATCATTTTCATATTAAGAGTCTTTAATTATCTTATATTTCTTATTACAACGACTGATAAGTCATTCTTTAAATAGTATTTGGAGAGTGAGGTTGTGAAAATATGTATTTATGTCTTTGCTGTAAATATTAAACTATTATTTGAATCACTAAATTGGATATTGCAATAAATTTTGCTCTTTATTAGTTTCAGATCATTAATTTGTATTTAATGTCTAAATGTTATGAGCATTTTTTAAGAAGCCAAAAAATCTTCATGGGTGTTTATGTAGCAGCGGCAGAAAATGATTATATCCATGTATATCATACAATGTGAGACAGTTCTTTCATTTTAATTTATATGACTAAATATCTATTATACTATTTGTTTTGTGGGCATATGTTTTATAAATTATATTCAAATTTTAGATTACTCTATTTTTTTAAAAATAAAAAGTAATTACTATATGTACATTGTGAAATCATGAAAATGTTTGATCTTCTTTTGTTTATAGGTATGTGTTCAAGGCTCATAATTTAAGATAATACAACATTAATCAAATATGATTTTGTTCGATTAATTATTTTTTCATGAAATATTCTCAACTTTTTGTTAAAGTTATCTAAGATTTTATGTTATCTTTCTAGAGGTTAAAAAGATGAAATGTGAAGATTTAGCGGAAGTTTAAAGAAATCCAAAACAACTAACTAGCAATCACCTTCATTAAAAGAGAAACAAAACACTCCAAACTTTTCAAATACCATCATTTTAAAAAATTTAAATATCTTTTTTAAAAATAAGATAAAAAATTATGTCAAAATCTATCAAATGCAACTACCATAAACACCACGTAATATTTATATATTACTAATTTGCATATTTTTAAAAAAAATTGAACTTATTAATGAAAAAAATACTAACAAATTACAAAATACCTAAATAACTATATCAGTTTATCTCCTACATGGACTAAATTAAATTTGTGTAATTGTAGTTTTTTTTTCATATTGAAATGCAGGTCTAAAATTTAGGTAACTGATTAAGATTTATTTTTTATTTTTTAAAACTTTATAATTCAAATTATTTTAATTTATAAATTGAATTTTAACAGAAACATTTAAGCGATAATTTTTAACAACGTCGTTTGGTAGTTTTAGAACAAGGCCAAAACAAAAGAAAAAAAATAATAAACAACAATTAACTATTTGATTAGAAAATAAATTAAAAAATGTCATGATACAAAATAAATTTAAAATAAAACAGGTAACTGAAAAAAAGAAGAAGAAAAAGTAAACATTAATAAAGAAATAGCTTAAAATCTGTAGGTAAAATTAAAAAAAAACGATAATTATCTAAATCTCTCACCCACTTACTTAACTATCTTAATCTCTTAAAATTCAACTATAAGCCAAAAATGCTACGTATCAATTCAAAGTTTAAGTTTATATGAAGATGACTTTAAATATTTCAAATCTCTTTTTTGTAAAAAAAAAAAAAACATGTTATCAACAGAATGATTTTCGAATTATCATTTCTTAGAAAGGATAAATTTAAAATACTATAAATTCATATTTTGCAAATAAAGCCACATGTCTCATCAAAATAATTAACAATTGTTTCCGTTTGATTTTTTTTGTTTTAAAAGAACTACCTCCAGAAAAACATAATTTTAATTTGATAAATAATTATGTTAAAATTTGTCAAATAAAACTGCCAAAACACAAAATTGATAGTTATAATTATTTTAATAATTTGGAGATTTTCTCAAAAAATAATTTTATCAATTAAAAAAACACTAAAAAATGTTCTTATTTAAAAAATAAATTACCGATAAATAATTTTCAAATTATAATATATATTGAACAAAAAATAACGTTAGGTTATATTTACTAAATAATAAAATATACCACATATTTAAAAAGGCTAAACAAATCTAAAAATACATAAATAAAAGAAGAGATTTATAGTAATCAAAGGAATAGAAGATGCTCCATTTTTTTATCTTTCAATTTTTTCTTTGCACGAAAAATATATTAATTTGATAATTTATTTTATGTGGGATATAATAATTTGATTATAGTAGTATCTTTTTTTAATTGATCATTGAAAGTCCTTCTTTTTTACATTTTTATTTTATAAAAGATATTTGATGAAATAAAGGTGATCTTGTTTTACAAGATTGAACGAGAGTGGAGTGTGCTAAAGAGGTTGCAACATGTTTTGCAAATTATATATTTAGTATTTGCTAAAAATATTATAAATATTTTTAATACTAAATTTATATTGATCTATGAATTTAAATTTTAATTATTCAACAAATATCACTTCAACACACGCCACATATGCTATTAATCTTCATTATACTAGAAGAAGAAAAAGTTGTTAGAATAATGTTTAATGTTTTTAAAGAATATACCCATATTTCACATAAATTATGTTAAAATTTTGTTAGCATGAAGTGTATATTATAAAACTAAAACATTATATATAATTTGTTGAGATATGTGAAGAAGTAGTTAGTTAAAAGTCATTAAACTGATGAAGGGTAGATTAGTCTTTGTGTATTGTTTAGTTGTAACAAACTATGCTCAGTTAGTTAGAAGGAGTTAGTTATAGAATGTGGTCTATAAATACCACTTTCATTACTTGTATTCTTCAGCCTTTTGAGCTCAATCAATGAGAGGCTTTTCTAAAATAGCAGTTACTGCTTAGTGTTAATTCTGAGTTGTTTAGTTTTAGTTCATGGTATCAGAGCTATACACAGTGATTACTGTGAGAGGCGATCGATTTGGAATCACTAAATCAATTGTGCAGATTCATCGGATTGACAGTTCTTTAGCTGAACTGAGTGGTGATCGAAAAGCAATTGAGGATTGATTCTCTTCCGCAACAAGTATTCATCAACATTTCGTTCAGAGATGGATAATGCAAAAGCAGAAGTAGATCCAATTCAAGGTTTCAACAATGGCAACAATGGAGAACATGTAGGTGCATCAACTGCTCTACCTAGTTTTATGACTAGCCAAGGTATTGATTTCAATCATCATCTGTTTCTTAGCCCATCAGATGTAGGTGGAATCAACCTTCTTTCGTTTCAATTACTTGGTGTTGAAAACTACACTCTATGGAGTAGATCAATCACACTAGCTTTGTTAGGTCGAAATAAACTAGGTCTGATTGATGGATCATGTAACAAAGAAGTTTTTGGTGAAGAACTGGGGAGTCAATGGGAAAGAGCTAATGCCATTGTCTTAGCATGGCTAATGAATTCAGTGTCAAAAGGTTTGCTTAGTGGAATTGCATTTGCATCCACTGCTATGCAGGTCTGGAATGATTTGAAAGAGAGATTTTATAGAGTAAATGGTTCTAGAACCTACAGTCTTCATAAGGATATTGCTTCATTGCAGCAGCCAGCAGAGTACTATGTCTATTTCTGAGTATTACACTAAACTCAAAACCTTGTGGGATGAGTTTGAGATGGTAGTGCCCATACCTTGTTGTAACTGTGCTAAATCAAAGGAGTTTGTCATTCACCTAAATAGATAAAAGTTGTATCAGTTCTTAATGGGATTAAATGAATCTTATCATCAGGCTAGAAGTCAAATTCTAATGATGAATCCCTTGCCTACTGTTAACCATGCTTATGCTATGATAATTGGAGATGAAAGTCAAAGAGTTGTAGTATCACACATTAGCAACATGGGATTTAATTCCGTTAGTCTAGATTATGTGGCTATGTACTCGAAGGTAGGTGCTACATCAGGAGTACGTCAGAGATTTAAGAAAGATTCCTTCCTGATATGTGAGGTCTGCAAATGTAAAGGTCACAGTAAGGAGACTTGTTATAGAGTAGTTGGCTATCCAGCTGATTTCAAGTCCAAAAGAAAGGTTCAAGGTTCTTCTTCAGAAGTCAACAACACTGGGCAATATCAGTCAAGTCAGGTTCATTTTTCGTATGGTTTGAACACCAATGTCTGTGCACCAGGGTGGAATAGGAAACCTGACAGCTTGCAGACTGATCATGGAGTGATGAAGAGTGCAAATCATTCTAAGACACTAAGTCAAGCTGAAATGAATGCCAAACAGTTATTGAAGGGTTGCACATTCACAAAGGAGCAATATGATCACATTCTTAGAGGACTTCAGCAACAGTCAAACACTAACACTAGCACAACTGAGTACAATCATAGCAGTTCTGCTCACACTACAGGTAAAGCCTTGTTTGTATTTGAGAATAACAAAGTATGGATTGTTGATACTGGAGCAACAAATCACATGGTTTCTCATTTAGACATGTTCATAAAAGGCACTGTGTCTAAGTTAGCTATCCCTAAGATGGTATCTCTGCCTAATGGAGACACTACCCAAGTCACTCATGTTGGATCTTGTTCTTTGTCTGATAAGAGCATCATTTCTAATGTATTCTACATGCCTGCATTCAAGTATAACTTGATGTCTGTAAGTAAACTAACAAAGGAGCTAGATTGCTCAGTCACCTTTTTCCCTAACTTCTATATTTTTCAGGATCTTTACAGTGGGAAGGTGAAGGAAGTTGGTAGGGAAGCAGGATGTTTGTATACTCAAAGTCATGACAGAAGTGAAAGGAAGATTGTCTTGGCAGTAAATCAAGTTCCCTCAAATATGGAGTTGTGGCATCAAAGACTAGGGCATGTGTCTTCTGTAGTACTTTCCAAAATCTTTGATATGAATAATCAAAGCACGTGTAAAGTGTCCAAATGTTTAGTTTGTCCCTATGCAAAACAGACCAGACTCATTTTTCCTTCTAGTAACATCAAAAGTTGTAATTGTTTTGACTTGATTCATGTTGACCTATGGGGTCCTTATAATACTCCTACTTTTGATGGAAACAAATATTTTCTTACAATAGTTGATGACTTTTCTAGAATGACTTGGCTCTTCCTACTCAAACATAAGTATGATATATGTGTATCCTTGAAAATGTTTCTGCAGTATGTCAAAACTCAGTTTGGTAAACAGGTTAAAGTGATCAGAAGTGATAATGGCACTGAGTTTGTGAATTTAGTGTGTACTACTATGTTCAAGGAATTGGAAATTATTCATCAAAGGTCTTGTCCTTATAAACCTCAGCAAAATGGAGTGGCTGAAAGGAAACATAGACATTTATTAGAGGTCTCAAGGGCATTGAGGTTTCAGGGAAAAATTCCATTAAAATTCTGGGGGCATTGTGTACTTGCTGCTGCATATCTCATCAACAGAGTCCCAAGTAGTGTTATTAACTATCAAACTCCTTATGAAAGATTGTATGGATGTAAGCCTATGTTGTCACATTTAAGAACTATCGGTTGTTTGTGCTTTGCCAAGAAACTAGTTGAGAATAATAAACTAATGCCAAAGTCTAAGTCAGCAGTCCACATGGAGTACTTAGAATTACAGAAGGGGTACATACTGTTTGATCTTACTACTAACACATTCTTTGTCAGCAGGGATGCGTTATTTAGAGAAGATATATTCCCTCTCTCACAAGACAGGTTATAGGACAAGCAACCTCTGTTTAAAGACTGCCTATTAGACTCCACTGACATGTTACAACACTCACCTGCTCTAGTTCCCACAACTACACAGGTTGAAGTTTCTGATGAGTTGCCAAATGCTGAGTCTACTCCTTTATACTATACAAATTCACCTACTGAGACTGAGATTCACTCTCAAGTGTCTAGTGGTGTTGAAGAACCAGTGATTGAAGTTCAAGAAGCTGAAGATGTGCTACCAGTTAATCCTAGAAGGTCTACAAGGACTAAACATACTCTCCTACATGGCTTAAGGATTTTGTTTCCTTGAATATCCATACTGAGGTCAAGTATCCAGTAAGGAACTACATCAGTTATAGTCATTTGTCACCTACTTACCAGTGTTATCTGGCTGCTACTTCATCTGTCAAGGAACCTGCTACATACTCAGAGGCAGTTCAAGACCAAAGATGGGTAGAGGCTATGAAGGCTGAGGTTCAAGCACTAGAAAGCAATCAGACTTAGGTGGTCACTGATCTGCCACCAGGGAAGAAGCCTATAGGCTGCATATGAATTTTTAAAGTCAAATACAAGTCTACAGGTGAAGTAGAGAGATTTAAAGCTAGGTTGGTGGCTAAGGGGTATAGTCAACAAGAGGGTATTGACTATCAAGAGACATTTTCTCCTGTTGTAAAGATGGTCACTGTAAGATGTATTATTTCCCTTGCTGCTTTAAGGCATTGGCACATTCATCAGATGGCTGTATTTAATGCATTTCTACAGGGTGATCTTGCAGATGAGATATATATGGAGTTGCCTCAAGGATTTTCTAATCAAGGGGAGAAAGTGTGTAGACTGACAAAGTCATTATATGGGCTAAAGCAAGCTCCAAGGCAGTGGAATCAAGTTAACTGAAGCTCTCACCAATCTCAAATTCAAACAAAGTCAGTATGATTATTCATTATTTGTTAACAATTCAAAAACAGGGATCATTCTGGTGTTAGTCTATGTGGATGACATGTTGATCACTGGCAGCAGTTTGGAGTTAATAGAAAAGACAAAGCATGAACTAAAATACTTCCTAGGTATTGAGTTCACTAGGTCAGCAGAGGGCATATTGATGCATCAAAGGAAGTATATCCTAGAACTTATAGCTGAGGTTGGCATGTCAGCAGCCAAGCCTGTAGGGACTCCTATTGATGCTAATGTTAAACTAACATCAAGATAATATGATGATCATATGAAATTCAAAGAAGCCTTTGAGGATCCTCTAGTAGATCAGAAAGCATATCAAAAGTTAATTGGAAAACTCTTGTATCTTAACATGACAAGACCAGACATAACTTTCAGCACTCAAAGCTTAAGTCAGTTTCTTCAGTAACCAAAGAAGTCACATATGGATGCTGCATTAAGAGTAGTCAAATACTTGAAAAACCTAGACAAGGCTTGCTATTTTCTAGTTCCTCTAATGAAGAAGTTAGTGCATTCTGTGATGTAGACTGGGCTTCTTGTGCTATTCCTAGGAGATATGTCTCAGGCTATATGGTTAAAATGGGAAAATCCTTGGTGTCATGGAAAGCAAAGAAGCAGACCACAGTTTCCAAGAGCTCAGCTGAAGCTGAGTACAAAAGTCTTGCTTCAACAGTCTCAGAATTAATATGGTTACTTGGGATGCTTAAAGAAGTGGAGGCTAAAGTTCAAGTACCAATACAGGTGTATAGTGACAGTAAGGCAGCAATTCAAATTGCTGCAAATCCAATTTATCATGAGAGGACAAAACACATTGAAATTGACTGTCATTTCATAAGGGAAAGGATACAACAAGGGCTGATTAAAGTGAACTACATTTCTACACAAGAAAGTCCTTCTTTTGTGCATTTTTATTTTATAAAAGGATATTTGATTAAATAAAGGTGATCTTATTTTGCAAGATTGAACGAGAGAGGAGTGTGCTAAAGAGGTTGCAACATGCTTTGCA
>NW_006239034.1:536552-536646 GCF_000226075.1 Solanum tuberosum | reverse complement strand
CTATAAGTCATTACGCAAAATCAGATTCATCAATGCATAGTGAAACAAGTGAAGATATGCACGAAGCTCAACCATATGAAGAAGAAAGTCCAGT
>NW_006239034.1:534876-536249 GCF_000226075.1 Solanum tuberosum | reverse complement strand
CTCTCTCTTTCTTGTAAACTTTTCTTTCTAAGTTTTGTAAGCTTGCCGGATTTTGGCCGGAAAAGTAAAGTGTGCGGTTTGGTAACAACAAGGTACTTTCTTTTCTCTTTCTTCCTATCTTTTACTTTTATAAATTCTCCAATCTAAGCCGTGACTATGTCCGGCTAAAAATTTATATATATGCCCATTAACTAACTTCTCTTTTATATAGACCATGAACGGATCTAAGCTTTATTTAAATATAGAAGAATTTTAGTATGGCTTCTCGACTTGGTTCTGAGATTGAGGTACAGTCGGATCTAGTACTACTTTTTTGGCTTTGTCTTTGTGACTCCGTTTGATGAGCCGTGGTTTTTAGCCCGAAAAAGAGTTTGATAAGTAGGGCGCCTGATACCCGGTTAGAACTAATCAGACACATGGGCTACAATAAAAGTATGTATTAGCTTCTCGACAGGCCCTTTGCTTGGGTAAAATAATTAAACCATGCAATCTGAGAAACTATGTTAAAATTCTTGTGTATTTCGATTCTTAGGTAGTTGGACTACCTCTAAGGATATTGACTTGCTTGATCTATGACTGGGCGGACTACCACTAGGTCAGTGATCCTGTATAGTTGGTATCAGAGCAAGGAACTTTCATGGTATATATATAATTGATGTGAAGAATTTCGGCATAGATATATTCTCTCTTTTATGGATCAAGAAGATATTAAAAGCACTCGACTAGAAGAGGTAGATATACCTCAAAACCTTGATTTGTTAAACAAATGGACTATTCCAAAAGTTAATATAAAACCATTTATGATTATGGTTGGTTTGATAAGATTTCTAATAAACAGTTGATTAAAACAACTGAACAATCCTTGGCGTTAAACTCGTCCGAACAAACTATTCGTTCTTAAATAAGCGTGATATTGAATTATATAAATCTCAGTATAAATTTTTGCATATTGGCATGGTTCAAATTGCTTTTAAACCTTTAACTCTTAAAGGGTTACCAGAGACTTTCTTAACTGCTCTACGAGATGCGAGGAATTTAAATTTTTGTCAATCTTTGATGGGTTCGATAGAATCTACGGTGGCCTATGGCCCAGTTTATTTTAATGCTCAGCCAAATTTACAGTTATCTTTGACTGATTCTAATATAGTAGATGCTTTAACTTTGAATGTTAAAACACATGGTTATAACTATGCACCTGGATCTGAATTAATTTGCTTGTCTTATAGAATTTATTATAAACTACTTGCTACTTTAAATCCTAGATGTAAATTATACGATACATCTAATCAAACTATTTTGGTAGAAACTAATTTCGCCAGATCTAAGGTCACTACTAGAAGACCTATAAAATGGAAAGAAATTAATTTTCCTAC
>NW_006239034.1:533635-534635 GCF_000226075.1 Solanum tuberosum | reverse complement strand
CTTATAAAGATTGAGATATTAATTATACTTTTATCACTGAGCCTATTTCTCGAGACATTAATGATTTGATTGAAATGAAACAAAAGCATGTTGATTATTTACAACTTGAGATATTTAGTATGAATATATTCGATACTTTAAAATCTGCTAAAGTACAGGAAAAGATTAAACTCATTTCTGAAAAAATGGCCATTGATATTTGTGTTGATCATCCTAGTGCATTTTGGAATCGAAAAAAACATATTGTAACTCTTCCATGACTTGGCGGACTACCGCCAGGTCAGTGATCTTGTATCGTTGGTATCAGAGTCCAGTGATCCTGGACTAAAAATTTGTATGCATTTTGATGATAAAAGTGTTCCTTATAATAGACATTCATTTGCTTCTGATAGAAGATTGGCTATTCAACATATTTGTCCGATAGAACCTTTTTATGGTCCAGCTAGAAATCGCGTTGCCTCTTTGCATACTTTATCAACAGTTATATCTACAGAAAAACAAAAAATAAAAATTGATCCTCGGTTAAACATTGTTCAAACTAATGACAAATCATCTGATATTTATGATAAAGATATTCCTTCTGCATCCGAGATGGATTTTAATCTAAAAAACAAATGGCCATTGATATTTGTGTTGACCATCCTAGTGCTTTTTGGAATCGAAAAAAGCATATTGTGACTCTTCCGTATGAAGATGATTTCTCAGAATGAAAAATGGAACCGATTTAAAATATGGTTTTTTGACACTTATAGTGAAGAAGATTTAAATAATATTTCTCAAGAATTTTATGAAACCCGTGCTCTACATAATCATATTATGTTCTTTGTGCCTTGGTTTATAACCACTTATTTGCCTTTTGTCATCAACGTTCTTGAACGATTTTACAAAGATGAATCAGGTAATATTATTCAATTCATTTATCCTCCTCAAGCTCCGTTTACTTTACCAAATAATACTGGTATTACTTTTACTGCTTTTCATAAATTTATTGATAATGAAG
>NW_006239034.1:533070-533433 GCF_000226075.1 Solanum tuberosum | reverse complement strand
ATGAAACCAGTTTCCAAACAGGCTTCTACATCAAAACAGCCTAATGTTCCTATTCAAAGACCTCCTGAGATTCAGGATTTTATTCTTAGACCTCTTCTCATGATCTTGAAAGCCTTTTGGATAAAAAGTTTTTAGAATTTGGCGCAAGCGCAAAACCTATAAGCCTCGCTGAAGATTTTGCAGATGAAATGGAAGCCACTTTCGATTTTAAGACACAAGTGGAAATGGAAGTTAATAAACTTCATGGTTATCCAAAGAAGAATAGTGGTAATACGTATGCTAGAAAACCTAGTATGCAAACTTACTACTATCCCAGACCAACTCCTCAAGATGTCTTAATAGAGGAAAGAGATTGGAATCAAA
>NW_006239034.1:530630-530956 GCF_000226075.1 Solanum tuberosum | reverse complement strand
TGGATTTGTTGACAAGATTATATGATGCTAATATCTTTTCAAAATTTGATTTAAAATCTGGATATTGGCAGATCCAAATATTTAAAGACCATTCTTATAGAACGGCATTTAATGTTCCATTTGGACAATACAAATGGAATGTAATGCCCTTTGGCTTAAAAGATGCTCCATCTGAGTTTCAAAAAATTATGAATGATATTTTTAATCCTTATTTGGATTTCATCATAGTTTATATTGATAATATTTTGGTATACTCAAAGACTCTTGAAATGCATATTAAGCATTTAGACATTTTCAAGAAAATAGTTATTCAAAATGGTTTGGTC
>NW_006239034.1:528906-530141 GCF_000226075.1 Solanum tuberosum | reverse complement strand
GATGCTCAAAGAAAGTATGCAACGGTAGCTCATGAAATGTTAACTATCGTTAAATGTGTTTTGAAATTTCAGGATAATCTTTAAAATCAGAAATTTGTGATAAAAACTGATGCTCAATCTGTTAAATATATGTTTAATAAAGATTTCAAACATGATGCATCAAAATTAATGTTTGCAAGGTGGCAAGCACAGCTACCACCTTTTGATTTTGAAATTCTTTATAAAAAAGGAAGTGAAAACTCTCTCCCAGACATCCTATCAAGAGAATACATTCAGAATGAGTGAGTATAGTGACAATTCAGAGATTGGTGATATTCCCATTTCTCTTTTCTTTACTGAAAAACGATTGACTTCCTCTCAATCGAGATTTGAAAGAACTTATTTGTTGGAAAATTATAGATGGAATGGTGATGGACCTTTTGTATCAATAGAAGAAGCTAATACATACTTTTATTGAGCCCATGTGTCTGATTAGTTTTAACCGAGTATCGGGCGCCCTACTTCTCAAACTCTTTTTCGGGCTAAAAACCACGGTTCATCAGACGGAGTCACAAAGACAAAGCTATTATTATTATTATTATTATTATTATTATTATTATTATTATTATTATTATTATTATTATTATTATTATTATTATTATTATTATTATTATTATTATTATTATTATTATTATTATTATTATTATTATTATTATTATTATTATTATTATTATTATTATTATTATTATTATTATTATTATTATTATTATTATTATTATTATTATTATTATTATTATTATTATTATTATTATTATTATTATTATTATTATTATTATTATTATTATTATTATTATTATTATTATTATTATTATTATTATTATTATTATTATTATTATTATTATTATTATTATTATTATTATTATTATTATTATTATTATTATTATTATTATTATTATTATTATTATTATTATTATTATTATTATTATTATTATTATTATTATTATTATTATTATTATTATTATTATTATTATTATTATTATTATTATTATTATTATTATTATTATTATTATTATTATTATTATTATTATTATTATTATTATTATTATTATTATTATTATTATTATTATTATTATTATTATTATTATTATTATTATTATTATTATTATTATTATTATTATTATTATTATTATTATTATTATTATTATTATTATTATTATTATTATTATTATTATTATTATTATTATTATTATTATTAT
>NW_006239034.1:493178-528396 GCF_000226075.1 Solanum tuberosum | reverse complement strand
TTTTTTTTAAGTATAAAAACCTTAAATTAATCAACTTTTTATCATGTTAACAACTATAAGGGTATTTCAGACATTTTGATAAAAAAAAAAGTGTTTACCAGCACTTATTTGCCAAACACATCAACAACTTTTTTTTCAACTGCAGTACTTTTATTCAAACACATAACTACTTATTTTAAAAATATGTTCCAGCACTTTAAAAAGTTACTTTTTAAAAGTCAATCCAAACGGGCTCTAAGTCCTTTGTCATTACCAGTGATCAAGAAGTCATCAACATATACAAGTATTATAACAATTCCTTCTTGGTTCCTTTTGGTAAACAAAGAATAATCCAGTTTACTCTGTGTGAAACCAGACCGAATAAGAGCTGTTGTGAGCTTTAAATTCCATTGCCTGCTAGCTTGTTTTAAGCCATACAGGGACTTGAGTAGTCTGCACACCTTATGCTCCCCCTGGCTACCAAGACCTGGTGGCAAAGTCATATAAACTTCCTCCATAAGATCACCCTGAAGAAAAGCATTGTAGACATCCATCTGAAACAAAGGCCAATGAGATTGAGCAGCAATAGAAACAACAGTCCTAACAGTCACCATTTTGACCACTGGAGAAAATGTGTCATGATAATCAAGACCCTCTTGTTGTGTGAAACCCTTGGCAACCAATCTAGCTTTGTACCTCTCAATGGACCCATCAGCCTTATACTTCACCTTGTAAACCCACTTACAACCAATAGGAGTTTTGCCAACAGGAAGGTCCACAACCTCCCAGGTATGATTGGCAGTAAGGGCATCAATCTCCTAATTCATAGCATGGATCCAGTTTGTGTCCTGAGCAGCTTGGACATAGGAGGATGGTTCAGATATAGAAGAAGAAAAAACAGTGAGATAGGTTTTGTAGGAAGGAGACACATGAGAGTAGGAAAGACAATTAGATATAGGATGTGTGGATGTGGACTAAGTGATGTAATTTGTATGCCAAAGAGGTGGCCTGGTAGCTCTAGAAGATCTCCTTGGTGGTAGTGGATCATGAGGAGGTACTTCTGGAGATATAAGAGGAGAATGAAGAGCAGATAGAGAAAGAGATGGAGAAGAGGTGTAGGTCATGATAGGATAAGGAGCAACATCCAAGGGGTGAGGAAATGCAGAGGAAGGAGGAAAAGTGAGAGATGGGGTGATGGATTCAGGGATTAGAAAAGTAGATTTAGGGTGATTGAAAGGGAAAATGAGTTCTCTAAAAGAGACATCTCTACTAACAAAAGAAGTGTATGAAGATATGTTGTAAAGTTTATAACCTTTTTGTGTATCGGAATAGCCCATAAAGACTGAAGGTATGGCTTTGGAAGAGAACTTGTCAGTAAAAACTGGTTTAGTGGCATAGCATAGACAACCAAACACCTTAAGATGATCCACTTTAGGAGGATGACCATAGAATATTTCATAAGGTGATTTGTGAGAGAGAGTACTGGATGGCAACCTGTTAATGAGGAATGTTGCAGTAAGAACATACTCACCCCAAAATTTTAAGGGTGCATGGGCTTGAAACCTAAGTGCTCTAGCCATTTCAAGTAGGTGTCGGTGTTTTCGTTCAGTAACACCATTTTGTTGAGGTGTGTGGACACAAGAACTTTGATGTATGATACCAAGAGATCTAAAAAGAGAGCTACATTGAGCATTAAAAAATTCTAGACCATTATCAGATTTAACCTTTTTAACAGTAGCTGAAAATTGAGTTTTAATGAGATTAAGAAAGGAAGTAATGTGCACTATAACATCACTTTTCAATCGCAACAAGTAAATCCAGGTCATTCTGGAATGATCATCTACAATTGTAAGAAAGTATTTGTAACCATTGTAAGTACATTGCTTATATGGACCCCAAACATCCATATGAAGAAGTTCAAAAGGAAATACAGACTTTATAGTACTATTAGGAAATGAAAATCGAGTTTGCCTAGCAAGTGGACAAACAAGACATGAGTTGGAGTCTTTATGCTGAAATGAAAAGTTGATGGAATGAATCTTCTGTAGAACAGCAGTAGGTGCATGTCCAAGTCTGAGATGCCAAAGTAAGGGATCGGCTGGAGTTGAAGATGAACAAGCTAAGGAATGAACTAGTTTAGTGGGTGAAGATGACTTCTTAGTAATTGGAAGTAGGTATAAATCTTACTTCTCTTTACCAATCCCCATCACCTCTCCAATGTAGAGGTCCTGAAAGAGGCAAAAAGAAGGATAGAAAGATACACAACAGTGAAGTTCTTTGGTGAGTTTAGAAATTGATAGAAAATTATATTCAAAATGAGGAACTAGAAGTACATTGTGTAGTACACAATTGTTAAATAGTGAAACAGAACCAATGTGTGTAACTTCAGTGGTTTGTCTATTTGGAAGAAAAACTTGATTGGAGTGTGAAGGTGCAGGTGAGGATTGTAACAAGGATTCCATACTATAAATCATATGATTGGTAGCCCCATTGTCAATTACCCAAGAAGATTTGGTTAATCCTGCAGAAAAATACCTAGAGTTGAAGCAAGTAGTAGATTTTGGAGGTATACCTGCCATGTTGGCCGTTGCATTCTCCTGTGGGGTTGTGTCAGTATCCAATATCTTCATGATGTGCTTGTATTGGTCAGGAGTGAAGGATGGTACAACCATTGATGCAGAGGAGCAATTTCTAGTTTCTAAATCCTCTACCTGTCTATTGATCTGACCTTGATGTATGTTACCTCCAACTTCAAAACCATCTGTGTAATGAGCATTGTGTGTCTGGTTTCTCTTGTTTCCACGATATCTCTGTGGTCTATCACCTCCAAACTTTTGTCGTTCATCCCCAGATTGTGG
Source organism: Solanum tuberosum (assembly GCF_000226075.1). Classification (NCBI taxonomy): domain Eukaryota; kingdom Viridiplantae; phylum Streptophyta; class Magnoliopsida; order Solanales; family Solanaceae; genus Solanum; species Solanum tuberosum. The sequence continues at coordinate 525,559 of NW_006239034.1, read as the reverse complement.
CGTTCTTTCAGTTTTGTCTATATTCTTCTTACCATACTTGTGATCAGATGGGTACCCTATGAGCTTATAGCAGTACTTTGTTGTGTGATTTATCATATGGCAGTGTTCACAATACAAATCATTTGGTTTTTTGAATTTGTTATGGTGCATAGATGACAAAGCAGTTGGATCATTCATATCTAATTGTTGAAGGGGTGAAACTAAAGCTGAAATCATATGCGACTGGACTCTTTAACTTTCATCTTGCATGATCATATTGTAAGCTTGATTTACATTAGGACTGGGAACTATCATTAAAATGTGACTTCTAGACTGAGCAAATGTTTCATTTAGTCCCATCAGAAACTGTATGAGTTTTTGTTTCTCCATGTGATCTGCATATTCCCTGTACTTATCACATTCACAAGATGGGAGAGGGACTAGAGAAATATGTTCATCCCAAAGGTTCCTAAGCTTAGAATAATATTCAGAAACACTAAAAGTGCCTTGGCTCATAGTGCATATTTCTCTATGCAACTGGTAAATTCTAGTGAGATTCCTTTTATCAAATATTTCCTTTAGATCCATCCAAACATTGTGAGCATTAGATGAAAACATAAGGCCATTTGCCAATTCCTTCGAAACAAAATTGGTAATCCATGACAAAACAAAAGCATTACACCTTTCCCATTCATGCTCTAAATCTCCCTTATACTTCTCTCTTCGACAAGTTCCATCAACAAAGGCTATTTTATTCTTAGCTAAAAATGCTACTCTCATACAATGACTCCAACCTGTATAGTTTTATATGCTAGTTAACTGTTGTGAAATCAGAATGCTACCTGAAGTGTCTAAAGGATGAAGATACAGAGGATTCCTGGGATGAATATATGTGAATCCAATCTGTGTCAAATTTGATTGCAACGGTGTGGAAGGATCTGATGCAAGTGGATCTCCTCCGGTTTCCATTACTCAAGCTCCTTGTAACAATGCAACAATTGAATTGAATATGATGATGAACCTGGACCCAATTTCACCCAAATTCAGATTCTCCAATTTGCAGCTAATTTTCCAGATTTCTTCTTGTATGAATGCCTTCGATGATAAGAAACAAAATGGAATAGCTAGGCTTCAATGGAACCTGGCTTTGATACCATGTTGAAAGGATTAACCTAACTCTAATGGCTACTGTAACATTGAAGATGCAGAGAGGAAGAGAAAAGAAGATCTGGAAAAAATGTAAAATGAACTGCATTACTTGTATTCATATCTGATCTACTATTTATACAAGTGACTAAAGCTAACTGAATTATTAATTATCATAATCGACTAACAGCCTAACAATTAGTCTAACTAACTATGCAACTAATCACAATACAAGCTTTACTAACTATTGTTCAAAGTACAATTTACACAGCTAATACAACTAACACTAATTTCCACAGTTTAGCTATTTGTATCGTTGTTGATGAGCTTCCTCTCTCTTAAAATAAATTTAGTGATTCAATTTTCAGGATGTATTAATAAACCTAAGGGCTATGACGTGTATATATATATATATATATATATAATATCAAATTATTGAAGAAAAACTTCATTTTTTCCTAAATTTAAAATATATTAGCGTTGCTTCAAATATATCATATTCATAATTAATATTGATTTGACATTGGTTAAAATTAACGTGAGTTGTAAAGAAAATAATCGATTTAAAATTTTGTAAAGTTTTAACATTAACAAAACTTAAATGGCGTATGTGATTCCTTATTTTGTGGAAATCTATCATTATCATAGAGAAGAGCAGTTGAGTGTATCAGAAAACGATAGTGAGAGTATAAATTTAATTAGTAAAGAATCTATGCAAGAAATACAAAAAAGACGAATGAATCTCATGCACATGGGATTAGTAGTAATCGGACTTAAAGGCTTAACTAGAAAAAATTTGGGTACTAAAGTATTAATCACTTTATATGATAGCAGATGGTCAGAGTCTAAAAGATCAATAATAGGTTTAACGGAAGTAGACATGAGTAATAATGGAGGAATATTTTATTGTAGTCCAGATTTCATGATAAATTCAAAAGAATTTGGAAAATACATAAAATAGGCATACAAACCAAAGGTTACGAAGAAATAGAAATGTGGAAACAATCTTTAGTTTGTGTTGGCTTTATAGGAAAATTAGCCACCAATAGCAGTTCAAGGTTTAAATAAAGATAGACGATGCAGTAGGTATAATGGGAAATAAAGGAATCAAATTAATGAACCCTTTAAAAATAAATTCAGAAGAATATGCAGGTAGAGAATGGAATTTAGAAATTCTGTAAAAAAGAAGTATTAAGACCAAACGACCACCTCACATACACTAATACTAAAGGAGAGACATCAATCAGATTCACTGATTATAAATATACAGATAAAAAGAAATAGATGAAGATTTAGAAGATAATGAATCAACCATCAATATGGAAGGTATGAATATTCAAAATATAAATGAAAAAGACTATGAAGTAGACTTATCGATAGCAAAGGCTAAAGAAATACATCAAGAAAATAAAACAACTTTGTTTAAATGTAAAGGTTGTAAAGTAGGAAAAATAGATATCTCTACAATAGAACAACATTTTAGAGAATGTAAATTTAGAATAGATAATTATGGGTATAGACAAAAAGAGGACACCCAAGAAGAAAGCGATGATGAGAAAACACGCAGTTTAAAAGAATTCATGGAGCTTCTTCTAGTTCAAGTCCCTTCCAAAAGACAACCCCCATAACACTAGTAGAATATACTATAGGTAATTTACCACGACACAGGGTATATAGGCAAGACTCGGCAACAGAACCAGAAATGTTTAGACCAATAGGAATAAGAATGCCAATAGAATCCCCTATCAAACTTCAAGACGGAGGGGATAGAGGAAAGATATTAAATATAGCAGCTCATGACCCTCAATTATGGAACTCAGTAATAGACGTATAGAAAGGAATAGTGGTAGAAGATTACATACATCATTATAGTGAAACAGATGCCGAAACTATGTATAGATACATGGAAACTTTTTTAGGAGAATCAATCAAAGGAGTATGGGAAGCATACAAAATAGCTTACCCTCAAGAATTTCAAGAACTAGTAAATATGGGACCAAACCCGTATAATTTCACTAATAAAATACACAGCCTAATAACAGGAGAAGACCCAAATAGCGGATTAGTAGTGTTACAAAAGAATGCACTAATAAAATTAGAACAACTTAGTATTACAAATTGGAGCCATATAAAGAACTTTTTAAAAGACTATTTTTACTATTGCGCTATAAGCGGTAATGCATTTGACCAAAGCTCAGGAAAAAAGCTTTTTAACAAACTCCCGGGAGCCTTAGGAAGAGAAATAGAAGAAAGATGGAGCAAAAGAGGAGTAATGCAGAATCCAAATGTTAATTGGTCTATTGGACATAAAATACAGCATGTTATGGAAATATTACAAGAAAAATGTACAAATATACAAGTACAAAAACAATTAAGCAAACTGAAACAGGTTTCTGTAAGAATATATACACAACGCAAAGCTATGACCAAGGTACACCAAAAAGAAAATACAAAAAGACATCAAAATAACCAAGACTACAAACTAAGAAAAAAATATTATCTAAGGAAATCTACGGCACGAAAGCCTTATCTAAATAAAGATAGACATGTAAGAAAACATAATAATAGTAGAATCTACAAAAATAGACTATCTTGTTTTACATGCGGAAGTGAAGAACATCTAGCTAATACTTTTCCAGGTAGAAATAATAGTAGAACAAGAAATGCCCAACTTATAGAAGATTTCCAAGAAACCCTGATAAATGTAGATGAATACATGTCAGATAATGAAAGCATATATTCAGTAATAAGTATAGATGTTTTAGAAGGAAGACAACAAGATTCGTCTGATTCAGAAGAAGAAACTCTAATAAACGAAATAGGATTAGAAAAATTAGATTTAAATGTCAAAAATTTTACATTTGTCAATATACAATGCAATCACCAATTTTCCAAAGGAAAAGGTTTAGATAGTCAAAAATGCTTTAATTGCACAGGATACCCAGTAAAGACAGAAGAGCTAAATGTATGAATTGCTATAAAGAAGGATGTCTTATGTGCATCGATAAGATATTTAACATCAAAGTTATAGACCAGAAAATAAGTACAAAAGAAAAACATTAATATCTTTAGAAAAAGGATTGATAGTTTAGAAGATAGAATAAGTAAATTAGAAAAAGGAAAAGAAAAAATAGAAGGAACTAATCAAAATACAATGTCAGAAGAAGAAATTGAGCTCTTAAACGAAAAAGAAGACTATAAATCATTTGAAGGATTAATTTGTAAAGACAAGAAAATTAATACTATCAAAATATTAACAAGAATAAGAGTTCAAAACTATGAAATAGAAACTTTAGCTCTAGTAGACTCTGGATGTACAAAAAGTATAATAAATAGAAGTATCCTGCCTTTAGAAATAATAAAGGAATTTCCAGAGCCACAAAGCGCCATGCAAATGGATGGATCTTCAAATATATATAAACATTATATTAGTAATGCTCAAATAAGTTTTTTAAATACATGTGCAGACTTTTATAAACCCACATATAGATTAGAAAAAATATGGGTTAGAGATTTAGATATTAGAATAGACTTTGTTCTAGGTTTAGACTTCTTATTACATAACAACGGAAACTGTCTCCTTACTAGAGACGGAGTAATATTTTCTAAAAATATGACTCAAAACTCAATAACAACAGAACCAGTTCCAACGAAATCTAGGTATCTTAAAAATACTGATAAAACTAATACAAATACTTTAAAATGTAATAAAGGAGAAGAGTGCAATTGTACTAAAATACATGTTATCAAAGAAGAAAACAAAGAAATTGTATTATTAGAACTAAGTCTATCTGATATACAAATAGAAAAAAGTTATGATTTAATAGAAATAAATACAGAACTTTATAATTTCAGAAAAGAATTACAACATATAGGAGTCATAAAAAATTAGAAAAATCTAGAGGAAGTAATTTCCATCTTAGATAAATTAGAAATAATTGGAGAACGACCCCTAAAGCACTGGGAAGCCAATCATATAACTTGTAGGCTTGACATTATTAACCCAGAATATACTGTTAAAACTGCTTCAATAGAATACACAAATGAAGACCTGAAAGAATTTGAAGACCAGATAAAAGAATTATTAAATTTAGGAGTAATAAGAAGGTCGACTTCAAGACATAGGTCAGCCGCATTTATGGTAAGAAATCATAATGAAATACTAAGAGGAAAATCTAGAATGGTAATAAACTACAAAAGACTTAATGACAATACTAGAATGGATGGATATAAATTGCCAGACAAATCAGAATTAATAAATCGAATACAAGGAAGAATTTTTTTTAGTAAGTTTGATTGTAAATCCGGATATTGGCAAGTCAAGATGCATGAAGATAACATAGAATGGACAACTTTTACTTGCCCAGAAGGACATTTCGAATGGTTGGTAATGCCTTTCGGTTTAAAAACAGCTCCTCCGATCTTCCAAAGAAAGATGGATAATATATTTAGAGACTATAAAAACTTTATTTTAGTTTATGTAGACGATATCTTAGTATTTAGTAACAATACCAATGAGCATCTAGGACATCTACAAACGGTGTTTAAACTGTTTGTCGACAATGGAATTATAATTAGCAAAAAGAAAATGGAATTATGTAAGACTCTTATAAAATTCTTAGGGGTAGAAATTGGAAATGGAAAGATAAAATTACAACCCATATAGCAAAAAAGGTCCTCGACATGCCTGATAAATTAGATAACACCAAAGACTTACAAAATTTCTAGGAATATTAAATTATGCGCGAAGTTTCATAAAAGATCTAGGAAAAGTAGCAGGACCCTTATACTCTAAAACAGGAATTCATGGGCAAAAGACCTTTTATACGGAAGACATAAAATTAGTACAAAGGCTCAAACAAATGGTTAAAAATATACCAGATTTGGCCCTCCCACTAGAAATCGACTACCCAATAGTAGAAATAGACGGAAGTCTAGAAGGATGGGGAGCAGTGTTAAAAACAAAGAACAATAAATATGGAGAGAAGAAAGACGAAAAAATTTGCTCTTATCACAGTGGAAAATACAAAGAAAAAGGAAATATGAGTAGCATAGATGCAGAAATTCTAGCAGTCATATATGGACTAAATAATTTTAAATTATATATTATTAATAAAAAGGAAATTTTGGTAAGAACTGACTGCGAGGCTATTGTAAAATTCCACCAGAAGATAGAAGGAAAAAATAGCCTTTTTGTTAAAAAAGATGACTGCGAACTCTTTAGAACATATAAAGGGAAAAGATAATTCCTCGGCAGATCAACTAAGCAGACTTATGAAAACTAATTGTTTATTTTCAGAATTAGTACATGCAAAAATAAAGACAAGGCATCCAGTTCAAGTTCAAGTAACAGTGGACAGAAAGGAGACAAAGACTTATATCTGCAGACTCTATTAAGAAACACTTTATTTCAACCACAGACAAGATTAGAGGAAGCAAGACTAAATACTACGAGCATGGAAAGATTACATTTTGGGAAACAAAACCTAATTTTCTATCCACCATCTAATATAAGTTTCAGGGTAAAATCAGAAACGAAGATAGATAAACCTCAAAGGTGCCTAATAGACAACCTGTGGATAGCATACAACAAAATACCTAGAGACAATAGCTATTTCATTTCAGTGGTAAATTCATTAACCCACTACTTTACAGACAAAAATGAAGACAAAAAATTCAGATTCTATGTAGTAGTCCAAGGGAGATTGCCAGGAGTTTTCCAGACATGGGTAGAAGTAATAGACTCAATCAAAGACTTTCCTACCTCACTTTTCAAAGAATTCAACGAGTTCAATGAAGCACTAGACTATGCTAGAGGAACTTTTGGGCCAAATTATTTCATAAGCCCAGCTTTAAGACAAACGACAAGACCTTTCTTGCAATACAATATCCAAAAGGACACTGACAAAATAATCTTTTGTGATCATTGTTCTTCAATGACTGAAGGATTCAGAAGACTAAACCAGACAATTGAGAAACTAGAGACTGAGAAAGAAAAATTAAACCAACATATCCACTAATTACAAGAAAGAATAAAATTTTTACTTGGAAATACTAATCAAACCATACCATTACAAATTCAAGACAACTCGGAAGGACCAAAGAGTTCTTCATCTCATTTCAAAATGGATAAGACGGGTGTACATTCCCCAAAGAATGTAGAAAGAGCTATTGTATCGGCTAAAGATACAGCTAGTCCCGTTCAAATGGTAGCGGGTAAAGACTCATCAAATCCGTTGATGACTGACACTTTGCCAAAAAGTGTAAGGATTTTGCCAGCAAGTTTCAATACGGTCGCAGAAACAAGTAGAAAGACAATGGGATTCTTACAAAAAAAAAGAAAAAAAAAGATAGAAAATATAATAAAAAGGTCCTTTTACAAGTTACTTACGGAAAAGACTAAGGAGGTTATACACGAAAAAATTATACGAGAAACCTCGGAGTCAGAGCAGATTCCGACCCAGAAGACACAGAGAGTAAAAGTGATGAAAACAATTTATCAACAGACCAATTTACTTGTCACTACGACCCAAATGAAGACAATGATTCATGAATGAGTTTCGATTCCGTAGCACTACATAACCTGGATACCTAAAGAAATACGTAAGTCATGATGTCAACACAAGAAGACAAAAAAGAATATGCAAGCAATGACATCACAAGCCACTATTAAAAAGACTCCAGAACCAATAAAAAAGACTCCACTACCAAAAGAAGACAAAAGAAGGACCATTAAATTTTGAAAAAAGTTTCACAAGCCATGCGACGATGGGGCCCAAAGAGCACCCGGCAGGTAAAGAAAGTTTATTCGAATTTTGAAATCCGAACTTAAGATCCGGATCCTTAGCTATAAATAGAAGTCCATATGCAAAGAAGAAAGCAGAGCGAAGAGTAAGCAGAGCATACATCAAAGAGGAAAGTTAGAATTAAGTCTACATATTCCCTTTCCCTTTCAAAAAAAAGAAAAAAAAAAGAGTGTAAGTGTTTTGTGTTTGTGTACAAAGAGTGTGAGTGTTTATTTTCTGCAAGTAGCTGCAAGGTCACCCGGGGACTCCCGAAAGGGAAACCTCATTCCGACCATTATCATGTAAGTAGTTATCTGTTTTCTAGATCTTAGTAAGCTTCTCCCTATATAATGTATTATTATGTGTTATTATGAATGTGTAATATGATGTTTATATTACTATGATGTTCATATAGTCTTTAAATTACTCTTAGTAAATGGTTAGTTCTTTACCTTCTTAGTAACCCCGATGGATTAACCTGTAAATTCCTATATATATATATATATATATATAAGTGCCCACGTATAAACAAGTTGTAAAATTTATTATATAAAAAAATTAATCGATATTTTAAATTTGAGGTGGAAAAAAAACTTCAAAATCTAAACAAATAAAGCTAAATAAATAAATTATTATTGAAATATTTACTTTGATAAAAATAGTAAAATTCAAAATCTAACCGTAATATAAGATAAAGCCAAATATTTGGGGATAAGTGATAACAATTATCTTAAAACCGGTAAAAGAGTAACTTATTTTTCAATCTCTATTTATTTATAAATACTTTTGTTGAACATGTGGAAGGAAGTACAATGGATGATAGAGATATGGTGGGCTGATGTGATTAAAGAGAGGAGGCAAACGAAAGATTCCCATTAGCATTTACGACAAATTAACTTTGAAATTATTTTCTCACAAAAATCTTGAGAGCTTTGAAGCGGTGAATTATGTTGATCTCTTTTAATTAAAGGTGCAGAAAAATATCAATTTTAAAGTTAGGTTACTTCAACACTTAATAGTAAAAGAAAAAAAAATTATTTAAAAAAAAACTATTTTTGATGTTTTATCTTTCTCTTGGAGCATTTGAAACAAAGTTACCAAATTATCAACTTTAGACTTTTTATTATTTATTAGTTCGTATGATTTTACCTCATTCTTCTTTATTATTAACAATCTCAATGATATTATGTATAGTTATTTATATGAAAGGATTTTGATCTATAAAGTAGAAAGTCTGTTCATCAAAATTACTGCTTTTTTTCTAATTGTCAAAAAATTGTTGTTTCTTTTATAGCAAAAATATTTATGCATTAACTTTGTACCAGATGATTGCAGATTGTAATTGGTGGGAAAGTTGGCAGATTGTAATTGGTGGTAAAGATTGTAAAGGTTAGACTTCTTTCTTTTATATTTAAGAAATACCTTAATCCCAAATAATGAAATTTAATTCAACATTATTTCATTTTTTTTGGCAGATTTTTGAGGATAAATGTTATCACTAATTTAAAATGACAGTTCACAACAAGAAGAAACTTATGAGAAGTTTGAAAGTATTGTATCCAAAAAAATATGTTTGAATAGAGTAAGAGAAGTTTGTAAATAATTTTAATTATCTACAAAAAAAAATTCTTGAGATTTTTTTTTAAGTTTGCTGAATTCTTTATTCGAAGACTACTATGTTATTATATATTATTTTGGGGTTTTGAATATTATTATATACATGTGATTGAATTTTATTTTATTTTTGAAAAAACAAGAAATTAAACATGTGATGAGATGCTATTACTAATTTAAAAAATCTAGAAGAATAAGATATGGAAGGATGTTGAACACTTCACTAACTATATAAAAAAAAAATTGGCATTATATTTCATATTGGTAAATCAATTTAGTAAAGTATAATTAATGAGAATTTTTTTAAAAATAAATATAAATCATATCAATCAAATCGCGCATATATAAAACAAAACGAAAGGAATAATAAATAATATGACAATTTATATACTATATCACCCTTTATATCACAAGCCATCTCATTCATTACGATGAATAAATACTTAATAAAAAGGAATAAAATCGATATAAAATGATAAATTATCTCTTATATTTAATTATATAAGTGAAATAAAAATTTATTTTTTATAGTAATCAACAAAAGTGAATGGAGGAGTATATTTTTATGAGTGTTCAACTTTTTTCCCCTCATTATCATCAAAATCAATAAATTTTGCATAATCTGTCTTCTATCTATATATAAATTGTACGTGCAATAATGACAGACAAAGTTATACAAATTTCAGTAAAAATGACTAGATTTTATAATCTCAAAAAATATATTACGTTATTTTATTCACGGAATATAAATATTTTTTTAATATTTTATGTTTCATTCTTGAATCTTAATCAACTCAAAACTTTAAATTAAATGTATATTTGCTTTTGAATTTGGGTTTAACAATAAAAAATTATCTTGAAATGTTTTTAAAAAGTAAATTGACAGATTAAGGTTTAAAATTTAAATTTAATACTAAAGAATTTTTGAGATGGTTACAATGTTTCCTCTTTGTCTTGATTGTAGAAGTTTTAAAATTTCAATTTTATTAAACTACAAGATAAACATAATATTGATAGATAAAGATTTAAATTTTTTAAAGATGATTATAAATTTTCCTCTTTATCGTAATTGTAGAAGTTTCAAACTACAAAAACATCTTTTTTTTTAAAAGAGTTATTCTAATCAATCAAATATAAGTAAAAATAAAATAAATTTTAGGAATTTAACATATTTTAGAAATCAAACAAGTTATACGGTAAAAATTATTATGAACAAAGAGTCATTTCAAAATACAAAATCCTATGAGGAGTAATAAAGCAAACGTGATCTTAGGGATCTTATTAGACCAAATATGTGCATGTGCCATGTCTGGTATTATGAAAATTATGTTATATAATATTAATTTAATGTGCTCAAATAAATAAGTTAATGATTAGTATTATTACTTTTAAAATATACATTACTAAATAGACAATATATCTTAATTATTTAAAATTTTAAATATTATTATATTTTAAATAGCCGCATAACGCGCGGGTACGTATACTAGTAATCCTAAATAGGACTCAAATCTCATCCAAAAAAAAAACTCTTAAAAAAACGTTTTTTTTCCAGCCCAACTTCAAAAATTCATATCTCACTCGTTTTAAATCTGTTTTTCTATTAAAATATATTTTCGGAAAGCTACAAATGAGTAGATGATGAATAAATTATGTTTCGAACCAAAAAACTGTACACCAAATATCCAGATCGCTACAAACAGAAGCAGTTTTTTTGGAAAACAGTAAAAAAAAAAAACAGTCAACTTTCAAAAATTCATATCTTACTCGTTTTAATTCCGTTTTTTTATTATAATATATTTTCGGAAAGCTACAAAAGATTAGATCATGAAAATATATGTTTCGACCAAAATTATTGTACAACCAATTTTTAGATTTCTACAAACAGAAGCAGTTTTTTCGAAGAAAATTACAGAATTTCTTTCTTTGTAGGACAAAGAATCCTATCTATATTATGAGTCAGAATCAAATAGGATTTTTTAATCCACATTCAAATAGTCTTAAAAAAACTTAACTTCTTCCAATTTTTTCTATTCACTGATTTTAAAGGAAAAATAGTCACAATTTATTTCTTATCAACAATACAGTGAATGTACATGGAAGTAGTGAATTATGAGATAACTAACGATGACTCTGATACCAATGAAGAAATTTTAAAGGCAAAACAACAACAAGATGTGTACCTTGTAACTTGCAGCGGAAATATTTGTTGTTGATTTTGTTGTCTAAAGAACTTTCTCTAGATTACTCTTTGAATCTCAAGGAAAAAAGATCAGTCTTTGTTCACAAACTAAGAGCCTCCTTAGAGAGTTGGTTGATTTGTCTAAGAAACTTACTTCTCTGTTTCTTTACTGATCTCTTGTTTTTCCTCTTTCTCACGTTTTTCCTCTCCTCTCTTTTTTACGTTCCACGTCTCTTAAAAGTTACTCCCACTAGGAGTCTTTGAAGGGGAGGTTGAACAGTTACAGTGTAACTGTTCTGCCCTATCATTTTAAAAGAATTATCCAATTAATTAATTAATTAAATTGGATAGGGCAAAACAAATTGGGTCGGGTCGGTCCACATGGGAGACCCACGACCCAAAACTTACATGACTATTCCCCATTGGATAGAACATAAAGGGACATAATTTTACAAAATTTATTCTATCCTTGGAGTCTTCCAAAGGAAGCACTCAATCCTTTATGTACGATTTTTCCCTCAAGCTTTCGCTCCTCAACTTGCGCTGGACCGGTGGAACGCCAATCTCTAATTATGCAGCGCCAATTGCATCACTGCTTCAGGCTTTAGTTTCTTTATTAGCACATGCGTTGTGATCGATAGAACAATGATCATGAATCATACCACACCAATGAGTCACCGATGTGAAGGTAGGTATTCTTTAGTTGTCACGACCCGGGAGTACCCCCTAGACGTAACACGACGTACTTGACCCCGAAGGGGTCTCATACAAGCGCTTAGCATAATCATAGTCATAAGATCATAGGAAAATAGTGAGGAATTTAAAACATTTCTTTACAATCGAAGTCTTTTATAAAAATGATAGAGTCTATACACTATGTTTCAAACCATCTAATTATACTTGGAATAAAACTCTTGAATACAATCTTAGGGACGTAGCCCTTACACAACTCTAAAACATAAAATAAAGACATAATGGACATATGGTCAAGCCCTCGAATACAATGAGGACTCACCAATCTTCTTCTTCTTGATATCCTATGGTCCTAGCTACAAGGATAGAATCCAATATCTCCAAAGCCTACACTTATAGAAAATGTAGAAAGATGGGGTTAGCACAAAAAAGTATTAAGTACGGAAGCCATGCATAAAAAACATTAAAACATGCATAAAAGGGACATTTTCTTTGAAACCATGCCATATGCCACTTTTGAACATCATCTTTGAAATATTTGGAGAATGCAACTCATAAAACAACTCACATACAATTCATCATAGCATAAAACATATCATCATAATAGCAATCATAGTCTCCAACATAAACATAATACCTATCCCAATCTTCACAAGACATAGTTTATACACATAGTCAAATACCAAGATCATCTCATCATAATAAAACTACCACATAAGCAACCCTAAGCTATACTTGTGCAATGCATAGATAGGATCCCATAATCTTATCTACACTAAGTATCACCTTTAGGCCACCAACACATACATATCTTACTTTGATTTATTCATAGCCAACATACATAAGTAAGGAGTCATTCATGTTCATAACTTATAACAAGTGAAGTCAACCTTAACATTCATACATAATCCATAAGTCTTCATAACATAAGAGAACATCACCATAACCCCTTTATAAGTCTACTTGAGCAATGTATAAGTGAAGTCCCATACCTCCACTCACACTAAGTAAAGCTCATTAAGAAGTCATAGCATAGTTCATGTTCATATTCATAATTCATATAAAGCATACATTCAACTCATAATCATCATATCATAAAAGAGACATATCATGCCCACTCTCAAAGCCTACTTGTGCAATGCACGAATGAAGTCCCATACCCCCATTCATACTAAGTAGAACCTCTTGAGGAACCATAGAACATGCTCATGTTCTTATCATAATTCATATTCTTATCATTTAGGGAAATGTAGCCTTAACCGACATAGACCATGTGAGCTACATGGAATCCGGTGTTCTACCCCCACACCGAAAAGAGGCGTCCTACTTGCCTAAGGTAGAACGTATATAATAGCTTATAGGTGGATCCACTAGCTATACACCAATGTGGGCACATAGTTATGGGATATGGGGATTGCTACTAGAAACCCGGACTTAGCTAAACGTAAAAGGTTTCCATCCCATGAGACAACATACATTGGGAAGCCGAACTTGCTAACGTAAAAATCCTCCATCTCATTTTTCATATCCACTCGGTGCTAAGCATAATTCCCTTTAAAAGTCATATTAAGTCTTTACTTAAGTTCATGGTCATAAGAGAATGCACTAGGCACTCAAACCAAATATATCATCATAATAGCTCATAGATTCATTAAGTGAGAATGTCCTTTCACTTTAGAATCATCAACATGTGAGTAAACCTTTCACATCGTATTCATAGTGTGTTCATGAGAATAACCTTTCAATCAATACAACAACATAATCATAGTCCTAGACAATTCATACATAAACATGTGTAAAGGGTAAGGGGAGAATGACCTTTCAACAATTACCACAAATACACAATAGTCATAAGATCTTGAATCATAAGCAACACCTTAGTCACATCATAATCATATCCATGCATGTGTGTGTGTGTGATTGTCCTTCCAATGACACCACAATAACATTATCATAATAGACACTTTATCTTCAAAGCATTCATAAACATGCATATAATATAATAATCATACATACACCTCATATCTTGCATTCAAGGGTCATATTGAGTCAATACATCTAGCATTTAATACTTGAAACATAGATACACTCATGACTCAAGTAATCCATTCATATCATGCATAAATTCATGTGATCATATTATAGGTCATGTGGGTGAAGTCTATTCACAATAGGGCCATGTACAACTTAACATGCATAACGGCTTCATTCTTAAAGCCTTAGCATTCTTAACTTATTCATATTAGCTTTTACCCTTAAAGCCTTAGGAGTCATATTCATACTACAAGCCTTACTATCAAGAAATGCCTCACATGATCATCATATATACCTAATTCTTAAGGTAACCTAACCACATGCCTCATTCTTGATCAATTATAGTCATATAGGAAACATATAAACTCAATCTCAACACTACACAAACATGATCCATCATATAAGCCCTAATCAAGTTAGTTCATGTATACAAGTTTTACTTATAAGAAATTCATGTCTAGGTGATCTAATCTAAGGCAATTCATCAAGAAGTTCATCATTCTTAGAAGGTTACATCTAAACCCACAATTTGCCTCTTTCATGACATTGGCCTAGGCCTCATCAATTCACCTTAGAATCTTAGGTTAATCAAATATACATGTAGAATAATACTTAGATCATGAAATTACATCATAATTAACTCACATCCAGTCAATTGGACCAACTTGCAAAACCACCACATAATGTGAAGAAGAACCATAGCTAGGATTGAGGGTCTCATGGATTCTTGAAGGAGTTGAGTTAAAATCATATAAAATCAATAATACATTCATAAACAAACATAATTCAACCTTTAAAATAAACTTTAAAAGGAATCCATGAAGTTGAGTTGAAACCCTAGCTAATTGAGTTTTCTAGAATTTTGAAACGGCTCCTTGGGTGATAGCTACCCAAGGATGAAAACTCCCATACCTTAGGTATATAATCCAACCAATTTAGTATTGAAAATATCCTTCCTTCAAGCTCTACTTGATCTCTTTCTTTGTTCTTTAATGGAGGTTCTAGAGAGAAGATTCTTGGAGAAGGAGGTAGTTGGGTTTTGATTTGGGGTCTTTGGTTATAATGAACTAATGAGGTATTTAATACCTTAAAATACTTTATATATATATATGAAATAAACCCATTTTAAATTACCCCTAATGAAAACAACTTAAAAGTGAATTTCCTAAACTAACCACCCTTTGGCCGAGTCTAGGGCAGCCTACAGGTGCAAACCATGAGACCCCCACCCACCGTCTGTGGATGGGGTAACGCCCAGTACTGTGGGGTCGTGGTTTGAGTCTGCAACATTACTTTTGGGACCTTGACCCACGGAGGCCATCCACGGGGCGTGGATGGACCTACGGGGCGTAGGTCCCATCCATGGTTCACAATTTTCTTGACAGCTTTTTGGTTCTAGGCAGCCTTGGGGGTTTAGACTTTAGGGTCCCCCTCAAGGACCTTTGGTTGGTCTTTGGGGGGTCTTACCTTGATGTTTAACCCCTAGACACGTCAATCTAAGCTTGGGAAGTCAATATGCAACCTAAAACCAAGCATCAAACTCAAAAGCTCACACGTTAGGCTCTAGTTTCACCTATTAGTTTCCGTTAAGCTCTAGCTTGGTCTTACTAGTTTTCCAGGTTGTTACATTAGTCAACCCTAGCATATAGTCAGCGAGATTCCATATAGCTCCTGCGGGATGCAAGTTCCTTTCCTAGAGTTATTTAGTAATTTTAAGCTCCAAATCCATCAAACTTGTTTTTTTTAAAGAATGTCTGCATACAAGCGAACTAGGACCCAAAATCCCTTCAATTAGCATGAAAACACAATAATATTTCATGAATTTGAGTTCAATGAGTTGGTAGAATACTGACTCGTCAGACAAGATGACACACTACTTGTGTCTACGTATTTACATCACACCTATGCCTATGCCTACTTGTCCTAACACACTCCTTGTACTTCAGTCAAGATGACACTCTACTTGTGTCTACGTATTTACATCATGCCTATGCCTAACGTCCAAACGCTTCATGCAAATTCATATTTTTACTTTGTTTCATGAATAAGAGTAAAAGGTTTTAGTAAATGATACCAATCTTAATCTATGATTCTATGAATTAAAGTCCTATGATATAATGTTCATAATATGCTCACGTCTTATGTGTTTGTGCTATAGTCCTCATGTTAAGTACTCGTGCTTATGCATTCTTTTATGATTTGTTGTAAACTTGGTTGCTAGTATAATGCAGTTCATGTTAATAAGTACAGTTGCAGAAAATCAATAGATACCATGTTAAGTATAGTCCATATTCTCTCTTCTATCCATGACCCTCACTTAAGAACGAATGATCTAAGAGGGAGATATTATAACACCTCAAATTTTCAACTAAGATTTGAAACATTTCATGATTGTAGTTAGACGAAACTGAGTGAATTTATTGCTTCTATCTGTAAAAGGTCAATTTCTAAGTGCGAAAAGTGTATGGAATGTGAGTTAAGGTTATATGGAACCTGATATGGGGTGTATAAGTATTGAAACACCATATTTTAACTTAGTTTTGCATATAATATTGGGAATATCCTTGTGTTTGTTGATGATATGTTGTGATGAGCTAATAGACACGAGTAGGGTAATTTTAGGCAACATAAATAAAATACCCATAAGATACATTGGAATGCAAAGCGAAGTAGTTTGGGCTAAAATGAAGGAAAAATAGCTCTAGAAAAGACTATGAGATAGGCCTGGTGCCACACCTATCTAGAAACAAAACTTCAGAGACTCAATAAAAGGAGGACAAACCTGAGATTGTACTTGTGCCGCGAGGCTAGTCTTCTCTCGATGCCCCTCGCGCCGGGACCCCTTGTCTACCAAACTTGGTTTTCCCCAATCAATGCAGAGTTCGACTGAGATTATATTGCGACCCTACTATATATATATATGTGTGTGTGTGTGAGACAATGTTTTTAAAGGGGTAATAGCTATTAAGACGTATAATAAAATATTCAAATTTATATTTTGTTTTGTAAGGTTTAATAAAAGAAATTCTCTTATTCTGTTTTATATTATTATTTTTCAGTAGTTTTAATTATTATAATTGTTATTCTACACTAGTTATTAGTAGCTAATTCATAACTAGGGTTGGAACTTAGGATCGGGATGATGATAAATAATGCGTCATATTAAAATATCCGTTCATAAAGGGGTGATCATTGTATATTAAGTTCCTTTGATACTTCACTCTTTCTTTAAAGACAATTGACAACCATTAATAAATAAACTCACTCGTATTTTGAGCTACTTGAACATAGAGGTACAAATTACGAAAAAAGGTTCATTAATAGAATATTGTGCTACCAACCGCCATCTAATAACTTAATACCGAGAAGAGATAGTTAACTCGAGACTTTTGACGGATGAACAAATTAATTCGACACCCAAGTACCTGAGAAGAACTTAGGGTGATATTCTCTTAATTGGATCGACAAATTTAAGGACACTTAGAGATTCGTCAGTTTTTCAAATGAACACACCTAAATCAATGGATAGTAAAGCATTTATTGGAGTTTCGCTATCTAAGAACTGCAATCCTAGGTCATATTCTTTATAGATAAAAATCAAGTAGTTAAAGTAATTAGTAGATCATAATTAACCCCCCCCCCCTATTCTATCATGATAGTTACTTCTTTTGAACCTCAATAGCAAATTATAAACAAACTCTAGTACGCTCTATGTGGGATTCAACCACAACCTAGTTGAGTTTCTTTATTTTGCATCGACCGCTTTAACCACATAAAAGGGTGTAATTTGAGAGATATCAAAATTCTAGCACCATTGCCGAAAAGTGCAGTTTAAAATTTTATATTTTATAGAAATTCATTCGGTAACTATTTAAATTTTTTTTACACTTGTTGTTTTGTTTCGCTTGCAGGGTTTTCAATAGTTTATGCCTAATACTAGGGGTCAAGAATCCCCCTTGAATCCAATTGACCTAGAAATAGAGAGAATATTTAGGTGAGGAACGCTAAATTTTGTAATGGGTGATGAACATGATCACGGGTTGTAGCTGAGCCTGCTTTCCAAGTGAGCATGCTGGGACCATTAAACCTCCACCACCGGTGGAAAATGCTACTTTCAATAGCACCAATACAATATTTCGTTTATAGGATATGACAGGTTTGTTTGGTGATCTACCTCTTGAAGACCGAATAAACACCTTACACACTTCATAAGGATATGTCTAGCTTACAACCTACAAGGTATCTCTCAAGAATGAATTAGACTGAGGTTGTTACCATTCTCATTGACTGGTGAAGCAATTACATAGTTGGGGAGTTACCGAAAGCATTCATCACTACCTTGTTGGAACTTACAGGTGCATCTTGGAGTTTTTCTTTACTCCAAGAGTACGTATCCAAATTAGGGATGAGATTAGAAACAACAAACAGGTGAAGCTCTACATGAAGCTTGGTTCAGATTAAATGAAGGTAGTTTAGTGTCTTAATAATAAGCTATTGGATGAAGTGCTCTAGAGAGCTTCTACAGATCACTAGATGCAGTCAACAAGTTTGTGGGCAACAATATTGCAAAGCAGTCACTAATGTACCACACTTATGAGGAGTCCACTACTTTGCTTGACCGGATGACTAATACAAATAGAGCTTGACATACTAGAGAAACTGAGATAGTAAGTAGTGCATCAACTCAAAAGTTTTTAACTGAAGAGAGACTAAAAGAAGAGGCTAAATAGAAAAGGAAGACAACGTCAATGAAGCAAATAGAGTCATTGACTATATAAGGGGTGCCCCTACACAATAGGTGAATGTTGTAGCTATTAATAATCAAGGATAAAAACATGAGAACACTTACAATAATTATGAAGAGGAAACCCACTATATCAATAACCAAATGGGGGGTTCCCATTCGAACTACCAGGGTTCTAACCAAGGATCTTGGCAGCAAGGAAAAGGAAATCAAGGTTGGAACATAGACCAAAACACAGGATAGAGAAATAGGAACCAAAGTAATTGGGACCAAAGTTTCAACAATAAGAGTACTATTCTATATGTGCCATCCAACGAAGGGAAACAAAGCACCGCCAACCCTCAGTGAGCGACCTTATAACATTTAAAAATAAGAGACATGCTATCTCATGTATTCAAGAAAGTAGAAAATACTAAGAGAAATATGCAACAACTATGCAATGAAATATCTTCGATGGGATGAGTGGTAAACTCACTTGCTACATCTATCAAGAAAATTAAGACTCAATTGGGCTGAATTTCAGCAAAGGTAAATCAAAGGTAGAAGGGTTCTCTTCCTAGTGACACAACTGCATATACAAAAACATATAGAGGTAGTAGAAATCAATACATGGCTGTCACAACACAAGATCAAGATGTACTCACAAATTACGTAATTGTGAGTGAAAAGCTGGAAGAAGAAGTTATAAGTGATAATGCTCAAATTACCCTCAAAACAAGTAAGAGAATAAGCGTTCATTAGCAATAAATTACCCAACAAGAGTCGGGGTCCAGTCCCACATAGAGTGATATAATTCAAGGAATTCAATTAGAAAATTAAGAGTGTAAACCAATTCATTTGTAGCAATTAAAAGAGAAGGGAGGATGATTCCACCATTTTACGAAAAGAGTTTTTGTATCCAATAACACAATTGAACTAGAATTCAGATTTCAAACAAGTAAAAGACAATCTTGGAGTGTGGGGATTGGTATCAATGTCAAGTAAGGGTACTTGTGCTTGCTCATTATCACTAAATAATCATAGATAGGTTGGGTAATATTAAATAACACTACTCTTGTTTCAATCTCATAACATTAAATCATAGAATCTCCTTTCGGTCCCATCTATGTGAATAACAAACCGACCCAATACCTTACTAGAATCTCTCTTTTAAGCAGATTTGGCAACTAGAATCGGACCAAAATCTCTCTTTCAAGAAAACTATAGTAAACAAATTTGAATTGCAGGCATTAAAATAATTACCCACTTGAATTAATCTCTTTTGAGCATCAATCGAAAATCTAGGCTAGGATTAAGTTTGCAACCTTAAACCATAAATTAAACCCGTGCAAATTAGCTTAAATCCATGAATCTACAACAGTAAAATAGAGCATGACACAAAATCCATTACAATAAATTGGCACCCAACCCCATTATCACACCCCTAGATTTGGGGTTTTAGCCAAGTATAATAAAAGTACAAGAAATTATACCCAATATAAATTTAGCCATTGGGGAAGTGAAATTAAGCAAGAATCTTCAAACCCACTTCAATTTGAACCTTCGATTGTCAAATACAAGGTTGTTCACAAACCCCAAAACTAAGAGTATTTGAAAAGAAAACTTATAAAAAACTTAGTCTCCAAGCTAATACTATAAAGTTCTCTTCTAAAAATCTCTCCTATCAAATTTGATGCATTTTTCTCTCCTATGGACTATTTATAGTTTCTCAAAATTTGGCCCAAAATTTAATGCGTGAAAAACTCAGCAACATTAGTTGAGCTAGCCAAACATGTTGATGGATACTGTTTGTTCCTCTGCTCCCCCTTCATTTACTTCAGACTTCAGGTGTTTGAACCTAAGGTGGAAGACTCAATTGAGTCTGCCTTTCACATTGGGTAGATCGCTGATTGCCACATTGTTCACTCTTTATGCCTTCACTTTGAACTCAGAGTTCTGTCACTTTTGGTGATGGCGTTCTAGTTCACCCATTCAGCTTCGATGAGTTGCCGATTCATCTTTTAGTCCGCTGAGTTGCCTTGAGTATTTTCACTTGTGAGCATTGTCACTTTGGGTGATGTAACACCCCTAAATACTAGACCAACATTCGCATGCCGATATACCATTGCTTAATTACTAGAATATGTTTTATTCTCATTTTGGGAACTTGAAATTTTATGATATTTGCAACCTTGCTTAACATAATTGTGATCGAAATTTAAGGTATTGTATGGGGGTATTTACGTAATTTTCTAATTAGAATTACATATAAATTGAAAGTGTTGGTATTAGGTATATACATATAGGTATATATGTATGCTTTTTGGACAGCCTACTTTTATTTGGGCAGCCCTTTTAGTGACAGCTTTACATGTGACTAGCCTCACTTTCGAGACTATATTTTGACACCTCTTCTAGTAAAATTCGTCTCACCTGAAGTATAAGAACTTTAGAACATTATCTAACAAGTTGTTCTTCAAAATCACAAGAGAAAAACTTGGCCCTTTTGGCTGGAATTCGAGACACACACTTCTTTTTGGTAAGTGACGAAATTTGTTTCTGAGCTGGGTAGTGTTTTGTATTTTATGCATATCTCTTTCTCTAGAACTTAGTTTACAGTGAATAAATATGATTTGAAAATCTAATTCGTAGACCTACAACTCTTATATTTATGTAAAACTCTAATTTAGCTATTATTAATTCGCAATATGGGACGCAACATAGGACAAGTTCTGTCCAGATTTTGAAATTACAAATCCTGTATGAACAACTGTTAGTGTTTTGAATATATCTTTTTCATACAAAATATATTTTGCGATGATTCTTATTTGTTTGCAACCCTAAGAGATGTAACTACATCTTTAATGAAGGTTATAAAGTCTAGTTTTGCCGTTTTCCTTTTCAAATCTAAGTTGCGACATGAGGTACTAGGCTGGCCAGAATTACTGTTTTGGGAGCATAGTCGTATTTGTACAGGCTAAGCTTACTTGTGATGATAATCCTGTTTTACATAAACATTATTGAGATGCTAGGAATTAAAGAAGTTATTTAATTGTATTTTTAAGGTTGTATATAATTGTGAACAAGTTGAGGACCTTGAAACGTTGGTTGGTCTACGGTCTGAACTCGCGAAGTTGTGTTGGACTGTTTCTTTGCTAAAGCACTGAGGTTTGTGTATAAACTTGTACTTGCACTCTTTTAACTACTGGTATATCTGAAAGTTGATCTTGGTACCTTGGTTACCCCTTGTAACTTTGCATTGTCGTGTTAGTATCCTTCAAGACATTAAAGACTCTTGTGTAACTCGCCCACTTGTACGGATTGTTTGATCACTTGGTACTCTTGTTGGGACCTTGTACTTCTTGTGGCTATGACTTTGTCACTATTGGCATGCCTCTTGATTCAGATCATTTTCCATCTTGACTCTGGATTTTTAGTTCCTCTTAAATATGGAAGTTGTCTATTTTAAGTACGAACTAGAAAGCCATTTGACCCTTCTTGATACAGGGCGTCGATCCTTCTTGATACCTGCTTGTGCTTGGTGTGACGACATGATGTATATATTGGGCGAGTCTTGTTGTTGAATCACTTGGAAAACTATGCTATGAGCGTTCTTGACATTTGGATCTTTAAATATCGAACTTGATACTCTTTATATATTGTTTACTTGATTTATTTATTATGTTCAATTATGTTGCCCATGACTTGAGAAAGGTAACTTGGTGAATCTGAGGACTCCGAACCTATAGTTTTTGCACCACTAAGCTATATGCTTAGCGATAGTTGTTTCTATCGTAGGGAATGTTCGAGAGGATGCATGAAGCTGGCCATTGGAGATGGAGATTTTGAGAGCCTTAAGGAAGATCACATTTGCATATAGGCATCTATATTTTGTATAAACGTTGGGACTTGTACATGATCTATGTGTTGTATATTTACATGAAATTTTGAGGACTAATTTGATCATGTCACCATGGGTTGTAATATAAGTATGTCTATATGTTTTGTTCTTTTGGGGTGTGTAAACCCAAGTCTTGTAATATACGAAATTTACTATTAGTTTTGAATGTTTGTGTGAAGCATGAACCGGCTGATTTCGGTACTCGGAAGTTGGTAATATTCTTGTTATCTCATCCTTAAGTGTGAGGATAATATATGCATGAAAATCTCGTCAGTTATTTGCTTAAATTATTCTGGGAGGATTTTTTCATCATAAGTTAAATTTCGCGCCATGTCAATTTTAACATCAAATAAATGTTTAAATGGACAAGATGTATATCCTTAACTAAATTATTCGTTATGAACCTAATTCCTCTACTAGATTAAAATCACTATGCCCTTCGTTAATCTCTTTTAAATGTCGCAAGTATTAAATTAGGTTTCTCGTTAAGTGGTAGTATCCCTTCGAAAGGGTCGCTACAGGTGAGGTCGGTCTACTTGGGAGGTTCACCCTTTTGGTTAGGCGACTACTAGTTAGGAGGTTATACACTTTTTAATGTTTTTGGCCTTTTTTCATGTATTCATTCTTGCTTTGTCCTTTAGCCTTCATAACTACAAAACATTAAAATATCATCAGAATAGGAAATACTTAGACATTGAGGACACTAATTATTGAATCAAAATGACCTCAAATGAGTGGAAACATATCACTCATCAATACACCAAACTTAAAATTTTGCTTGTCCTAAAGTAGATCAAGAACACAATTAGTTCAACAAGGGTGTCAACAACAGTTCTCAATGAGAGTTAACATGCAAGTGTCTGATAACGCTTAACTACAATTCATCCAATTCTAAGTGTAGGCGGTCGCTAACAAGTATAAACCCAACTAAGAGTTGGGGTCGATCCCACAGGGAGTGATATAGTAAAGAATTTGATTAAAAACTAAAATTGTGTCCTAATCATTTGTAGAGGTTGAAGTTTCGCAACATTAATGTAAATCACAAATTTTTGACAATTAATGTCAAATGGGGGGGGGGGGGGATGGGATTCATGTAACCAATTTATGACTACTAAAATCGAAAGTAAACAAGTGGAGAGGGTTTCTTGGGTGAGTGATAAATTGAATGCTAATTTCGTGTAATGGGTGATTACTAGTTACTCAAAGATGTTGCATCTCGGTGTGTAGGCTAGGTTTTGAGTGCAATATACATTTCTCAATCAACTATTGCGATTCAAGTGAGTTATTTTGAATATCAGCAAAACACAATCGAACAACCCATTACCTTAATGAATCCACTTTTTAAAGCTAGATTTACAAGATTGCAATCAATTCCACTTTCTCAAGCTAGATTCATAATCATGCAATCAATACAATCATCAACTAATAATTCAACTCTAACACCTCTTTCTCAAGCAAGTATTTGAGTACTAAGCTAAAATTGAATTTTCAACTACAATTCCTCAATTAAAACATGAACTATCAGTTGAACCTACTTCGAAACAACAATAAAATTAGTAACTAACAATACCCATTAGCTAATTAGAGCATTCAACTACATAGTCACACCACAAGAATGGGGTGTTTAGCCAAACATGGTACAAAACAAGAAATCGTTACCAACACTATTTTCCTTCAGGTTTGACAACGATCCGCAAGTGTTCAAATGCTAGAAATTAGGCTAGAGGTATCACAATGCCTAAATCTCAACTAAAAAATGTAAAAATAATGTTCTAGAATGTAAAATTCAAGAACCCATAAGTGAACAATATGGGAACTCTCTCTCTTCTTTTTAAAGTTGCATTTATACGTTCCCAGAATTCTAGCACGGAGTAAACTCGGTGAAGTAAGTCGGGTTTCACCGAACTTGTCGTCGATGCGCTGAGTGCTCCTCTTTTCACATTTTTGGCATGTCATTCAGCAAATCATTTTGTAACTTTTGGCGAAGTGAGTCAAGTTCGTCGAACTGCTCGGTGATACGCCGAGTGCTCTTCTTCTCGCCTTTTTGGCATGGCTTTTTATCACCTCGTTCTGTAATTTTTGGTGAGCTAAATCGACATCGCTGATATCTTCGGTGAGTCGCCAAATCACTTGTTTAACCGCCAAGTTGGTTTTGTCCATGGGCTGGCATACTGGATCTTTAGGCGTGTTGAAGGTTCACTCGGCGACTCGCCGAGTGGCTTTGGCGAGTACCAACTTTGCTTTCCTTCAACTTTTTCAGCTCTTTTGCTCCTATTTTCTTTGTAATGTCCTTGACTTACTCTTTTTTCCTTCATTGCTGCATGTTAACATTTTAACATCAGTTATGAGTATCAAGCATACATTGAGGACACTAAATCTCTGAATGGTAAGTCCTAAATGAGTTGAAATCTCTAACTCATCAACACCCCAACTTAAACTTCTTCTTGTCCTTAAGTAAAACACAAGATCAATTAGGTCAATAGGGATGTCTACAAATAGTGCTACTTGAGACTCAACATGAATGCACAAGAGGTTCAATCTACCCATGCAATGTTCAATTGTACACTAGAAGTTTCAAACTGTGACTAGCCATCATCAAATAGAAGTCAAGCTCACAATGCTTGCTTCAAATGCAAATTCAA
The DNA here is from genome assembly GCF_000226075.1 of Solanum tuberosum. Classification (NCBI taxonomy): domain Eukaryota; kingdom Viridiplantae; phylum Streptophyta; class Magnoliopsida; order Solanales; family Solanaceae; genus Solanum; species Solanum tuberosum. The sequence continues at coordinate 499,860 of NW_006239034.1, read as the reverse complement.
GATCAATAAGTGTATTCGAATGCCCTCACATCAAGAATGATTCCATGCTCACACAAATCTCAACAAAGTTGTGACTTACGGAATCAAAATCAACTCTCACAATCTAAAAGATAAACACATGCATGATTCTATCCATATGCTCGCCTGTATTTTCCAATCAACATATCACTCGGCTCAATCAAGATCACCAAGGTCTTTCAAGACTTGTAACGGGGCTGAGGTTAAAAGTATGATTGTTTTGGCTTAGTGACTTCTACCTTCATGAAGCATGGCTTGCATTTCACTTCTTCTCCTTTTCTTCCACTCTTTAAATTTTCACAATCCACCCTAAGTACTTTCAAGCACAAAAATTCGTGTATGGCTCATTGGATACCTCTTTTCTTTCCATCCATGCACTTCTTTTTCAATTTTTTTTCTTTTGCTTTTCCTTCTTTCTCTTCTCTTTCATTTTTTTTTATATAGAAGTGTTCTATCTTTTTTCAACACAATTCTTGAAGGGTGAATTTCACAAACTTCTTGATCAAATTTTTTCCTCATTTTTCATCACACCTCCAACTTAGGCCTTTGGCCTAAGTTGGCTATTCAATTTAGGTAGGTAGGAAAAATGCTAAATGTGTTCATGTTTCATCCAAAGAAAATATTAGGCGCCAAGCTAGGTTCACACTCTCACAAGGTGGTCACAAAGAGGTATAACAACAATTTTGGTTCACCAACGTTAGTCAATTGGACCAACGAGGTAAGTTCTAGGTATCACCAAGCACATATTTCAAGAAAATGTCAACACACAAGGCATTGAAAACAATCATCGATCATGATTCTACAAGTTAAGCTCGTGTGCAACGATCATCGCAAGATTCATTTCGACAATCGCCTAGTAACAATGAGATGATAAGAGTCCACACATGACTTGACTCAAATTTTCCTCATTGGACTTGCACAAACATATCGTTCAATCAAGAGCACTATTCAAGTAATCGGTAATGATCGCAACCGATACTCAAATATGCAAGAAAATAAATACAACATTCACAAATCAAGAAATTAGGAAATGGATAAATGGGATAAAAAACCAACATTCACAATTTTCACCATAATAAACAAGAAGTTTCAGACACAACTAAAAGCAGTAAAACAAGCATCCAAAACAAAATAAATACAGCACAATGGGATAGGTATGAAGATACCCACACCCTACCAAAAATACAAAACAATGTTCTCAAAGTGAAAGAAAATTAATGTCTGAAAGATAAAGCAAGAAGAGAGACAAGATTCCCCTGTCAGGCTAAGCCTAAGGTGAACGCTGTGCATCAGGGCTCTCTCGATCGGGGCATCAGTGCCCATCTCTCCTCCAATATTGGGCTGCACTCCACTAGGGCCAATCATCGAGGTGTCCGGAAGTGTGGCTATTGTATCCTTGGACTAGATAACCCTTAAGGTCCTCCAAGTACTCATAAATTGCCCCCTCCCGAGTCGTCAACTCCTCCTCATCAGTGTCTGACACTTTTGATTCCTCATCATTATCAGCTAAAGCAGCATCTCCGGTCACATTAGCCGGAGGGATCTCAGAAATAGCTGGAACATTTGAACTGGGGACTCAGGAATGTCAACTCCACCCCATAACATAAATATATCACTGGATTTGAGTTCATCCACTTCATGCCTCAACCTGCAACTCGGCCTTCAAGGTTGTCACATTCTCTGATTGTCGACCCCCCTACTCACATGCCTCAAATTGCATGGTGAGGGCGTTTAATGCTAGGCCATGAGCAGTAGCCAACTCTCTCTACTCTCGTAACTCATCTCGAATGGGTGAAAGGGTAGAAACAATGGCCCGCTCAATCAACCCTAGGATAGTCGCCTTAACCCATGAAGCACGCACATCGACTGAATGTGCTAGATGGCCCATCTTATACAGCATGGTCTGTGTCAACGGGGGTGGGGAAACAACATCAACAATAGAAGTAGTAGGAGCAGAAGAACTAGGTGTACCTGACGGCTCACCGGCCTGAGTGAGAGGAGTAGCGTTTGTCGCTAAGGTCTCTAAATCTACAGCCAGGGATGTGTCCATCGAGGCTGTCCTCTTTCGCTCAGCCTTATCTCTAGAATATTCTTCCTTGATCATTCGGATGTCAGTAGAGGAAGTGGAAATCACTTCCACATCCGTCTTTGCCACAATTGGCACTCTAGCTTGTCCGCACAACTCTGTGATAAGCTCTGGGAATGGTAGTGAGGTCTGGCTTTTCTTAGCTCTCATAGCCATCTCCTTCTCGATAATCAACCCAAGATTTAGCCTCTCCCGATCAATATTGGACCCCAAAATTGCAGCCTTCGGGTGATGGAGAATAGACTCATTTTGTGATGGCATGACTGTGCTGCTGATGAACCTAAACAAGTATCTAACAGCGACGTTCAAGTCCTTTTTCTCAACCTGAACCCCTGGATCAATCCATGGAGGTGTAATATCGCAGATCAAGGGAGCCAACCACCCCTTAAGATCCTTCAAGGTCTTCTTCTGAATTTAATCCGCTAAGAAATGGATCACCCGGAGTGTGCACCCCAACACCTCATTTATGTCTATACTGCTTCACTTTACCTTGTTACCCCACACCACAACATAATCAACTGGTGCAAATGAACTGGCCTTCTTCTTGCCTTTTCGAATTAGTTTCCCATACCCCTCATAGAACTCCCGGACCCAAGAAGGTATATACAGGCCTCAGAGTGGTGTGAAAAGCTCAAACTTGTTAAAACGGATCGTATCCCACACTGCTAGATATCGGTCCACATTACCATTAGTGGACAACCTCTTCTCCTCCAAAATTGTCCTCAACCTGGTAGCCTTTAGTCTGTTCATCGATTGCGGAAGGGGTGCCTGGGTTGGGGCAGTTGTGGTGTCCTCTTTGGTGCCTGTAGTGGAGGTGGTGGAGGCGATAGAAGCGTCAGTAGTACTGGGAGTCTCGTTGGATCATGTAGCGCTTTAGAGCACAACTCACACATCTCTGGTTGGTTCAGACTCGTAGACCGGATATCTAGAGCTAACCTCTTCCTCACTATCAGACTAAGATGTGGTGAGCTGGGTGGAGTAGACACCCATATTGTCAAAGCTGGAATTTCTTTGACTTTTCTCTACAGGCTATTTCCCTTTCCCGTGCCTTTCCCCCATGTTGGAGGAAATTTCGGTCTTGTTGATCTTGGAGGTTTAACCTCTGTAGCAATAACTATTCCTTTGGCCTTTTACTGTTTTTGGGACCCTTGACTGGAACCTTTGGTCTGGCCATACCTATCAAAACAACACAAATAAAAAAAATGCGGTTGCGAACGGTTAGTGAAGTATCAAGTTTATAAATTGCAGGAAAACTCACCGATCAACTCGGCGAGTCGCTGAGTTCATTCATTGAGCGTTAGAGGGCTCACCGAAAATCACAGGGCTCAAAATAAAGAAAATCAGTACAAATCAGTGAGGTATAAGGTCGTTCTATAAATTGCCGAACTTGATCAGCGAGCCAAAGGTAGCTCGTCGAATATCAAAGAATGATTTCCAATATTTAGGTCTGCAAAAAGGAGATAACAAAGGAATTATGCTAGTCATCGAGTAACTTCGGTGAGCTTAGGCGTATCGTCGAATGTTATAGAATCCAATAGCTATATTTCAAGACAAAAAGGGTGATGTCAGGGGTTAGTTGGTGAACCGTCGAGTCATTCAGCGAGCTCGACTAAGATTGCCGAATGACCTTTCGTGCCAGATTTCACCCCGACCTCCAATTTTCAATGGACACACTACAATAACCAAATTAAAGCCCTATCCTATGCAATTCACGCCTAGCCCATATCATTACCAACCTCGGGGTATTCAGACATTCCCCAAATAATCTAGTATCGACCAAACAACACCTTTTTCCCTTAAGAACGACGTCACCCGATCTATCATTGTGCAAATTAAGTTGTTTAGTACAATTTGGGTTACTCACACTTCACCCATATCAAACCCAACATGCTACAACCATAAACCTGAAATTATAAGCAATTTGAACACAAGATTCAAACTACGGTAGGTTAATCATGAAATCTAACGAGTTTGATTAACAACCCACTGTTCAAAATTGATTAAGCATACACAAATATATGATAGATCTGTCAATTATGACAAAACACTTAGAATATTGCAAGAAATTTAAGTGAATTCAGGATACTAACCTCTGAATTAGATAAATAAACGACTTGGGCAAAAGTAAAAACAAGAAACGCAAGAATTCCAACCACGCAACGACACCCACACAAAAACTTAACAAAAACTATGATCTAATATGATGTTGAAAGAGTACAATAGTCGAAAAAAGCAATATAAAGACGAGTTTTGAATTTAAAACGGTTGGAAGCCTTTTGACTCTTCAGTTCGCGCCTCCATCGGTGATCGTTACTTATGTCGCCGACTTATTCAGCGACGCGCCAAATGGCACTTTGCCTACCAAATTTACCAAAACTCCAGCCATTTGGTGGGTCAAAAAGGTCATCCACATTGGGTACGCTGAACCACTTGGTGATTCACCGAGTGAGTTCTGAGCTCGCCCATTCGCCTATTTCTCCAAAACATTGAATGTTCTACCTGCACATCCAACAACCATTATTTAAACAACATAAACTAAAACTTGGGTTGCCTCCCAAAAAATGCCTTATTTAACATCATGGCACGACTAAGATATGCTTTCAAGCTTCATTATTTGGGTTAACCATGGTATCACTTAGTAAACCTTCTTTTGGTCTTGGATTTAAATGAGCTGAGATTTTACCCATTTGTGTTTCCACCTACTTAATAGACACCGAGTGTGAAGTAACCATTTGGTTCAGAGAAGAGACGTCATCTTTCATTTCCTTTAGCACCTTGTCCGATCCTTCCACTTTGTTGAGAATATGAGCAAGCATATCTTCGGTACGAGAATTTTAAGGATCAGCCCTTGGATCTTTTGGCTTTTGATGCTCATGGAGAGGCACATATCGTTCTTTGTTGCCATCCCTCTCCCTCCAATTCATACCACAGTCACGCCATTCCCTATCTCGGTCTCTACAATAATCATCGTGGTCCTTGTTCCAACCTTGATTCCCTGCCTTGGATAGTTTGGGCGAAAACCCTTTGGCTGGTTTGTCAAGAAATGCACTTCCTCATTGTAGATGTCCTCAAAGTGTGTTTCATCAGGATTTACTCCACTATTACTTTCAATCGCATTCACAGTCTTGCAACCACTTCCCATGACATGCTTCATCAATAGGTCTATTTGGGTTAGCATCTTGGCCATGTTTTTGTCTCGCTCTTGATTCTTTTCCATTTGTTATTTCTTAGCCCAAAGTTCAAAGGAGACACATGTTCTTCACTAGTGTAACAAACGCGATTGATTTTCGTCATCTCATCAAGAAGAGTAGCTGCTATGTCAAAAGGTTGTTGCATGGTTCCTCTTTGAATGAGTTGGTCTTCCACACCTTTGTTGACCACGTCGAGGCTTCAGTAAAAATATTGCAACAACACATTTTTCGGTAGCCCGTGAGTTGGGCATTAGAGCAACAATTTTTGTAACCTTAGCCATGTCTCGTGAATAGGTTCGCCATTCACTCACTTGAAGTTCTGAATATTATCCCTCAACTTAACCATCTTTGAAGGAGGGAAAAACCATTCATAAAATAAATCAGTGAGCTCCTCCCAAGAAGTGATTAATTCACTTGGTAAATCGGCCAGCCACTTTGTTGCTTCCCCCATTAGAGAAAAGGGGAACAAACAAAGTCGGATTGACTCCTGAGTGTGAAAGAAAATGGCCCACACACATCCACAAAGTTTTGAATGTGATCTTGAGGGTCCTCATGAGGGAGTCCCCAAAATAGACCCTTCATTTGCAACAACTGCTACATGGTGCTAGTCATGTGAAACACCACATTCCCCACAGTCTGAGGCAATCAAATAGCACCGCACTTCCCAACTGATCCTTATTGACATCATGGAAATTCCCAATGTCATCGTTGTACCCAAGTTGACTGGCGTTACTCCCATTCACACTCATCTCTTCACCTATTTAGGAGCAACCAACAAAGAACACAAATAAGATAATTCAACTACAACAAAATTAGTTCACGACTAAACTTCAACAAAAGATTTCTAAACACCACTCCCCGACAGTGGCGCCAATTTTAATAACACTCAACTACACTCTATCCAATTCTAAGTGTAGGCGGTCTCTAACAAGTATAAATCCAACTAAGAGTTGGGGTCGGTCCCACAGGGAGGATACAATAAAGAATTCGATTAAGAAGTAAAATTGTGTCGTAATCATTTGTAGTGGTAAAAGTTTTGCAACATTAATGTAAATCACAAAGTTTTGACAATTAATATCAAATGGGGGGGGGGATTCACGTAACCAATTTATGACTACTAAACCTGGAAGTAAATATGTAGAGAGGGTTTCTTGGGAGTGTGATACATTGAATGCTAATTTCGCGTAATGGGTGAATACAAGTTACTCAAAGATGTTGCATCTCGGTGGGTAGGCTAGGTTTTGAGAGAAATAGCCATTTATCAATCAACTATTGCGATTCAAGTGAATTCTATTGAACCACAATAGGCAAAACACATTCAAACAACCCATTACCTTAACCTCCGCGTCACGAACTTGTTTCCCGACGAAACCTGCAAAAATAAAAC
>NW_006239034.1:487714-493078 GCF_000226075.1 Solanum tuberosum | reverse complement strand
TGTTAAAATAATGAATAATAGCCTTTTTAGTCAATTTAGAAGAGTTTGGAAGTCAAATGTCAAGGGACGACCAAGACGTTCGGAAAATAGTCTTTTACGTGTAGGTGTGTTCTAGTATGTTGTTCATGTTTTTATGGGTTCTTTGGAGTCTAAAATCCGTGGAGGTGACCCTAGTGTCTTAATAAACATTTTTAGGGTCAAATCTTCGGATACGACTCCCCGGGACCACCCTAAGGATCCCTGAGGAGTACCCCAACCCTTGGCCAAGAAAGCTTCCAAGGAAACTTGAAGTTGTTATTGGAGGGAGTGGCTCCGCGTCGTGGACCTGCTCAAGCAATGGCCAAAAAGTGGCTCCACGTCGAGGAGACACCGCGGACTCTACTGTCTCGAATTTAATTTCCAGAAAACTAGTGGGAACACCTCCACGTCGCGAACTTGTTTCCCGACGAAATCTGAAAAAATAAAACTAAAGTTGGACTTGTTTAAAAAGGTCCAACTAAGTGAGGGGTAGTTTGGATTATTACTATTTTAAGTGTCTTGCATAAATTGGGGAGTTGCTAAAAGTTGTTAGAGTTGATTAGTTGAGTATGCTTAAGTGTATTCTTGATTTAGCATGATTGTGCTTTAATAAGATAATTGCATATTGTGTTCTTGTTATGAGCATGAGGTGCTATGGAGAAGGAAGTTCCTCCAAATAAATGAGAAATGGAAAAAAAAAAAATGGGTTTGAGGCATGTTGATTTGTAAGTGTTATTCCTACTTCCATAAATTTGAATGAAGTAATGTTGTAATGGCTTGTTATATGGAGTTGATGTTTCCTCCTTGTATGAGTGCTTTCATATTGATATTGTATGATTGTTGTGGGCTGCTAGCCTTGAGTCATTACACTTAATATTTTAAAGTGTCATTCAAGGACGAATGTTCCCAAGTGGGGGATATTGCAACACCCCTCAAAATGAAGTAGGATAAAGTAGAGCCTCACATGGGTCCTATGCATTAATAACTTGTTAAAATAATGAATAATAGCCTTTTTAGTCAGTTTTAAAGAGTTTGGAAGTCAAACGTCAAGGGACGACCAAGACGTTCAGAAACTAGTCTTTTACGTGTAGGTGTGTTCTAGTATGTTGTTCATGTTTTTATGGGTTCTTTGGAGTCTAAAATCCGTGGAGGTGACCCTAGTGTCTTAATAAATATTTTTAGGGTCAAACCTTCGGATACGACTCCCCGGAACCACCCAAAGGGTCCCTGAGGAGTACCCCAACCCTTGGCCAAGCAAGCTTTCAAGGCAGCTTGAAGTTGTTATTGGAGGGAGTGGCTCCGCGTCGTGGACCTGCTCGAGGAGACACTGCAGACTCTACTGTCTCGAATTTAATTTCCAGAAAACTAGTTGGAACACCTCCACGTCGCGAACTTGTTTCCCGACGAAATCTGAAAAAATAAAACTCAAGTTGGACTTGTTTAAAAAGGTCGAACTAAGTGAGGGGTAGTTTGGATTATTACTATTTTAAGTGTCTTGCATATATTGGGTAGTTGCTAAAAGTTGTTAGAGTTGATTAGTTGAGCATGCTTAAGTGTATTCTTGATGTAGCATGATTGTGGTTTAATAAGATAATTGGATATTGTGTTCTTCTTATGAGTATGAGGTGCTATGGAGAAGGAAGTTCCTCCAAATAAATGAGAAATGGAAAAAAAAAGAAAAGGGGTTTGAGGCATGTCGATTTGTAGGTGTGATTCGAACTTCCATAAATTTGAATGAAGTTATGTTGTAATGGCTTGTTATAGTGAGTTGATGTTTCCTACTTGATGAGTGCTTTCATATTGATATTTTATGATTGTTGTGGGCTCCTAGCCTTGAGTCATTACCCTTAATGTTTTAAAGTGTCATTCGGGGATGAATGTTCCCAAGTGGGGGATATTGTAAAACCCCTGAAAATATAGTAGGATAAAGTATAGCCTCACAGTGGTCCTATGCATTAATAACTTGTTAAAATAATGAATAATAGCCTTTTTAGTCAGTTTTAAAGAGTTTGGAAGTCAAATGTCAAGGGACGACCAAGACGTTCGGAAACTAGTGTTTTACATATAGGTGTTTTTTAGTATGTTGTTCATGTTTTTATGGGTTGTTTGGAGTCTAAAATCTGTGGAGGTGACCCTAGTGTCTTAATAAATGATTTTAGGGTCAAACATTCGGATACGACATCCCGGTACCACCCTAAGGGTCCCCGAGGAGTACCCCAACCCTTGGCCAAGCAAGCTTCCTAGGCAGCATGAAGTTGTTATTGGAGGGAGTGGCTCCGCATCGCTGACCTGCTCCACCAATGACCAAAAGGTGGCTCTGCGTCGAGGAGACTCCGCGGACTCTACCGTCTCGAATTTAATTTCCAGAAAACTTGTGGGAAGACCTCCGCGTCGCGAACTTGTTTCCCGACGAAATATGAAAAAATAAAACTCAAGTTGGACTTCTTTAAAAAGGTCCAACTAAGTGAGGGGTAATTTGGGTACTGGGTTATTATAATTTTAAGTGTTTTTAAGTATTTTAAAGGTATTAAAACATTTAAGAGGTGTTTTTGAATTCATTCTTCCAAAATCAAAACCCTTTGTTCTTTCTCTCTCTAAAGTTCTCTTGAGTTCAAGGAAGAAGAAGGTGGAGAGCTAGGGTTTCAATTGAGGGTTCCCTTCCACCAAATTTCGTTGAGATTTCATCAATTGAGGTATGATGACTCTTCATCTAGGACTCATCTTAATCCTAGAGTCAATTTCAAAGGATTTTCCAATGTTTTCAAAAAGTGACTAAAAGCTTGTTTTTGAATTCTATCAAGGGTTCTTGTATGAAAATGATTTGAAACGTTTGGGTATGGATTAATTGATGTGTTTGTGGTTTTTGAATGAAATACTCCATGAACCCTTGTCTTTTACAAAACCCTAAAATTTGCTATGAAGTGCGTCTTTTTCTATAAATTCAAAGTTGATGGAATTATGTGTAAAGTGAATGGTATTGATATCTCTTGTGTTGTTTAATGTTTATTTATGATTAATTGTTGATAATGGATGAATTATGGGTGGTAAGCCTTATGGGTGAAGTATTGGTGATTTTGGCTATGGCTTTGGATTATGGTAAGAAGGCTTGAACTCTCTTTATTGAATTGATTGTTGTTGGTAGGTTGGATCCAGAAGTGTTATATCTTATTCTTGTGTTGTATTATTGTGAATTGTAGCCATGAAGGCATTGGTGAAGTGGTTGTATAATGTGGGAATATTGCATTGTTGTGAATTGAGGCCACGAAGGACATTATATGAGTGTTATTACATTGTTGTATTATTATACACATATGAGGCTATATGTAAAGTCCTATATGAAGCTATATGTAAAGTTTGTGTGAAGCTATAATGTGAAGATGTTCTAATGGTATTAATGTGATACTGTATAATGTGGTGTTATGCTAATGTGAAAGCATGTTTCTCTTGAAATGGTGATATGTGGTGATGATGGACTATGATGAAGATAAGATGATGTTGTAGCTCATATGCTAGACTTGAGTATCTTGTCTTGTGTCATGAAAGCTTGATTATGTATATGAGTATATGAATGTTTGGTTGGGCTATGACTTAGTAATGGAGCTCTTCCTATAAATGCTAAAAGAGGAATTCTAGGCCAAGACTTGAATTGGCAAGACTTAAGCATAGTGCCTTTTCATGAGTCTAGCTTTCCTAAGTAAATGTATAACCTTGAATGATGGGCCTTAGGGTGATGTTCCCTTCTTGAGTGAAATGCTTAGAGATGGATGGAGCCGGAACGGAATGAGAATCCTTATCTAAGAAAGTCAAATGAACTATCCTTATGAACCTAGATTGGCTATGACTAAGAAATGGGGCCTTTCTTGGGAAGAGGTACTATGAGTCGGTTGAACTAGAAAAGGAACCCTCTCTAGTACATATGTGATTGAATACTCTATGGAAACCAAGGCTAAGCACCGAGTGGATGTGGTTAGGATGGTGGCCTAGTTGGGCATGAGATTAGGCACAATGAACATCCTTGGACATCTCTTAAACCATGTGCCAACATGGGTTGCTTTTAGTTCTACCCTTGGCAAGTAGAACAACCTCCACGGAGTAGGATAGACTCCGGATTCCATACCTTGCTAGAACGGTCTATGTCGGTTAAGGCCTATTTCCATCATATGGGATATGCACTCTAATATTGGATAGGTTCTACAACGTGTAGGTAGTAGTATGAGATGCTATCTACACATGGCACGAGTAGGCTTAGAAGATACTAAAGTGAGTTCCCTAAGCCTTAGGGCTATTATGTGGTTGTCCCCTATATGCTTGTGTGTCTCCTAAATGGTTTTATAAAGAATGTTGACTCAGTATGTTATAATGTAATGATAAAACCCTTGTCTATGGTAACTCTTAGGAACACTTAGGTGTATATGAAGAGGTTTTATGGGCGGTCACTTCATTATTCACTTAAGTGTGGCTTAGGGTGACTTGAGATAGAGGCTTAAATGGTAATGAAGGACTTACTTTGCTATCTTTTTTAAGTATTGAGTTGTAAATGATGTGAATATGGTCTTATTTGTGAATGGTGACTTGAAATGTGGGTTTATGCTTGTGGTTGTAAAGGTTTGTTAAAGGTCTTAAAAGCATACATTCCTTGTAAATGTCCGTTGTGCATGTTTTCTTGCATGGTCGTCATACTTAGTACTTATTGTACTAATTCCATATTTCTCTATTGTTACAAGTGTAGGTGGTGGAAAGTGAAGAGATTTTTTGAGGAAGCTTGGGATATTGACTATTTCTCAAGAAGTTTGGTATGTCCTCATATATTCGAGGACATAGTTGAACCCTTTCTAGTATTTCCACTTAGAAATTGTATAAGACTTATATTTTGTTGTAAAGGGTCGTGCCCCTAAGATGTTCTATTCGTGTCTAAGATGGTACATGAGACTTAGAAATTCTACTTCGTTACATTTGAAAGATTTTATGAGTATTATGAATTTGTTTTAAAAAGTGTTTAAATTCCTTACGGTTTTTATCACCGAATGCGATGAATGAATGCTAAGAGGCTTGTATTAGACCTCCGAGAGGTCGAGTACGCATGTTACGACTTGGGGGTGCTCTCGGGTCGTTACAAACTTGGTAGCAGGGCATAATGTTTTGGAAATTGTCCCTTAGGATTCAAAGTCTCATATGCCACGTTTAGTAGAGTCTTGTTCATCGGTGTGAGTCGCGACTCATCTATGAGCGAGAGGTGTCTCGAATATAATTTCCAGAAAACTTGTGGGAACAACTCCGCGTCGATAATTTGTTTCCCGACGAAATCTGCAAAAATAAAACTCAAGTTGGACTTGTTTAAAAAGGTTC
>NW_006239034.1:485579-487502 GCF_000226075.1 Solanum tuberosum | reverse complement strand
GTTGCTATGGAGAAGGAAGTTCCTCCAAATAAATGAGAAATGGAAAAAAAAAGGAAAGGGGTTTGAGGCATGTTGATTTGTATGTGTGATTCCTACTTCCATAAATTTGAATGAAGTTATGTTGTAATGGCTTGTTATATGGAGTTGATGTTTCCTCCTTGATGAGCGCTTTCATATTGACATTGTATGATTGTTGTGGGCTGCTAGTCTTGAGTCATTACCCTTAATGTTTTAAAGTGTCATTCGAGGACGAATGTTCCCAAGTGGGGGATATTGTAACACCCCTCAAAATGAAGTAGGATAAAGTAGAGCCTCACATGGGTCCTATGCATTAATAACTCTTTAAAATAATGAATAATAGCCTTTTTAGTCAGTTTTAAAGAGTTTGGAAGTCAAATGTCAAGGGACGACCAAGACGTTCGGAAACTAGTCTTTTATGTGTAGGTGTGTTCTAGTATGTTGTTCATGTTTATATGTGTTGTTTGGAGTCTAAAATCAGTGGAGTTGACCATAGTGTCTTAATAAATGTTTTTTGGGTCAAACGTTCGGATTCGACTCCCCGGGACCACCCTAAGGGTCCCCGAGGAGTACCCCAACCCTTGGCCAAGCAAGCTTCCAAGGCAGCTTGAAGTTGTTATTGGAGGGAGTGGCTTCGCGTCGCGGACCTGCTCCACCAATAGCCAAAAAGTGGTTCCGCGTCGCTGAGACACCGTGGACTCTACTTTCTCGAATATAATTTCAAGAAAACTTGAGGGAACACCTCCGCGTCGCGAATCTGTTTCCCGACGAAATCTGCAAAAATAAGACTCAAGTTGGACTTGTTTAAAAATGTACAACTATGTGAGGGGTAGTTTGGGTTATTATTATTTTAAGTGTTTTGCATAAATTGGGGAGTTGCTAAAAGTTGTTAGAGTTGATTAGTTGAGCATGCTTAAGTGTATTCTTGATGTAGCACGAATGTGCTTTAATAAGATAATTGCATATTGTGTTCGTGTTATGAGCATAATGTGCTATGGAGAAGGAAGTTCCTCCAAATAAATGAGAAATGGAAAAAAGAAAAGAAAAGAGGTTTGAGGCATGTTGATTTGTAGGTGTGATTCCTACTTCCATATATTTGAATGAAGTTAAGTTGTAATGGCTTGTTATATGGAATTGATGTTTCCACCTTGATGAGTCCTTTCATATTGATATTGTATGATTGTTGTGGGATGCTAGCCTTGAGTCATTACCCTTAATGTTTTAAAGTGTCATTCGAGGACGAATGTTCCCTAGTGGGGGATATTGTAACATCCTTCAAAATGAAGTAGGATAAAGTAGATCCTCACATGGGTCCTATGCATTAATAACTTGTTAAAATAATGAATAATAGCCTTTTTAGTCAGTTTTAAAGAGTTTGCAAGTCAAACGTTCTATTACGTGTAGGTGTGTTCTAGTATGTTGTTCATGTTTTTATCGGTTGTTTGGAGTCTAAAATCAGTGGAGGTGACCCTAGTGTCTTAATAAATGTTTTTAGGGTCAAACGTTCGGATACGACTCTCCTGGACCACCCTAAGGGTCCCCGAGGAGTACCCCAACCCTTGGCCAAGCAAACTTCCAAGGCAACTTGAAGTTGTTATTGGAGGGAGTGGCTTCGCGTCGCGGACCTGCACCACCAATGCCCAAAAAGTGGTTCCGCGTCGCGGAGACACTGTGGTCTCTACTGTCTCGAATTTAATATCCAGAAAACTTTTGGGAAAACCTCTGCGTCGCGAACTTGTTTCCCGACGAAATCTACAAAAATAAAACTCAAGTTGGACTTATTTAAAAAGGTCCAACTAAGTGAGGGGGAGTTTGGGTACTTTGGGTTATTATTATTTTAAGTGTTTTGCATAAATTGGGGAGTTGCTAAAAGTTGTTAGAGTTGATTAGTTGAGCATTCTTAAG
>NW_006239034.1:473653-485201 GCF_000226075.1 Solanum tuberosum | reverse complement strand
GGAAGTCAAACGTCAAGGGGCGACCAAGACGTTCGGAAACTAGTCTTTTACGTGTAGGTTTGTTCTAGTATGTTGTTCATGTTTTTATGTGTTGTTTGGAGTCTAAAATCAGTGGAGGTGACCCTAGTGTCTTAATAAATGTTTTTAGGGTCAAACGTTCGGATACAACTCCCCGGGACCACCATAACGGTCCCAGAGGAGTACCTCAACCCTTGGCCAAGCAAGCTTCCAAGGCAGCTTGAAGTTGTTATTGGAGGGAGTCGCTCCGCGTCGCGGACCTGCTCCACCAATGCCTAAAAAGTGGCTCCGCGGACCCTACTGTCTTGAATTTAATTTCCAGAAAACTTGTGGGAACACCTCTGCGTCGCGAACTTGTTTCTCAACGAAATTTGAAAAAATAAAATTCAAGTTGAACTTGTTTAAAAAGGTCCAATTAAGTGAGGGGTAGTTTGGGTTATTATTATTTTAAGTGTTTTGCATAAATTGGGGAGTTGCTAAAAGTTGTTAGAGTTGATTAGTTAAGCATGCTTAAGTGTATTCTTGATGTCGTATAATTGTGCTTTAAAAAGATAATTACATATTATGTTCTTGTTATGAGCATGAGGTGCTATGGAGAAGGAAGTTCCTACAAATAAATGAAAAATGGAAAAAAGAGAAAAGGGGTTTGAGGAATGTTGATTTGTAGGTGTGATTCCTACTTCCATAAATTTGAATGAAGTTATGTTGTCGTGGCTTGTTATATGGAGTTGATGTTTCCTCCTTGATGAGTGCTTTCATATTGATATTGTATGATTGTTGTGGATTGCTAGCCTTGAGTCATTACCCTTAATGTTTTAAAGTGTCATTCGAGGACGAATGTTCCCAAGTGGGGGATATTGTAACACCCCTCAAAATGAAGTAGGATAAAGTAGAGCCTCACATGGGTCCTATGCATTAATAACTAGTTAAAATAATGAATAATATAATTTCCAGAAAACTTGTTGGAACAATTCCGCGTCGCGAATTTGTTTCCCGACGAAATTTGAAAAAATAAAACTCAAGTTGGACTTGTTTAAAAAGGTCCAACTAAGTGAGGGGTAGTATGGGTTATTATTATTTTAAGTGTTTTGCATAAATTGGGAAGTTGCTAAAAGTTGTAAGAGTTGATTAGTTGAGCATGCTTAAGTGTATTCTTGATGTAGCATGATTGTGCTTTAATAAGATAATTGCATATTGTGTTCTTGTTATGAGCATGAGATGTTATGGAGAAGGAAGTTCCTCTAAATAAATGAGAAATGGAAAGAAAGAGAAACGGGGTTTGAGGCATGTTGATTTGTAGGTGTGATTCCTACTTCCATAAATTTGAATGCAGTTATGTTGTAGTGGCTTCTTATATGGAGTTGATGTTTCCTCCTTGATGAGTGCTTTCATATTGATATTGTATGATTGTTGTGGGCTGCTAGCCTTGAGTCATTACCCTTAACGTTTTAAAGTGTCATTCGAGGACAAATGTTCCCAAGTTGGGGATATTGTAACACCCCTCAAAATGAAGTAGGATACAGTAGAGCCTCACATGGGTCCTATGCATTAATAACTTGTTAAAATAATGAATAATAGCCTTTTTAGTCAGTTTTAAAGAGTTTGGAAGTCAAACGTCAAGGGACGACCAAGACGTTCGGAAACTAGTCTTTTACATGTAAGTGTGTTCTAGTATGTTGTTCATGTTTTTATGTGTTGTTTGGAGTCTAAAATCGGTGGAGGTGACCCTAGTGTCTTAATAAATGTTTTTAGGGTCAAATGTTTGGATACGACTCCACGGGACCACCTTAACGGTCCCCGAGGAGTACCCCAACCCTTGGCCAAGCAAGCTTCCAAGGCAGATTGAAGTTGTTATTGGATGGAGTGGCTCCGCGTCGCAGACCTGCTCCACCAATTGACAAAAAGTGGCTTTGCGTCGCTGAGACACCGCAGACTCTACTGTCTCGAATATAATTTCCAGAAAACTTGTGAGAACACCTCCGCGTCGCGAATTTGTATCCCGACGAAATCTCCAGAAATAAAACTCAAGTTGGACTTGTTTAAAAAGGTCCAACTAAGTGAGGGGTAGTTTGGGTTATTATTATTTTAATTGTTTTGCATAAATTGGGGAGTTGGTAAACGTTGTTTGAGTTGATTAGTTGAGCATGCTTAAGTGTATTCTTGATGTAGCATGATTGTACTTTAATAAGATAATTGCATATTGTGTTCTTGTTATGAGCATGAGGTGCTATGGAGAAGGAAGTTCCTCCGAATAAATGAGAAATGGAAAATAACTGAAAAGGGGTTTGAGGCATGTTGATTTATAGGTGTGATTACTACTTCCATAAATTTGAATGAAGTAATGTTGTAGTGGCTTGTTATATGGAGTTGATGTTTCCTCCTTGATGAGTGCTTTCATATTGATATTGTATGATTGTTGTGGGCTGCTACCCTTGAGTCATTACCCTTAATGTTTTAAAGTGTCATTCGAGGACAAATGTTCCCAAGTGGGGGATATTGTAACACCCCTCAAAATGAAGTAGGATAAAGTAGAGCCTCACATGGGTCCTATGCATTAATAACTTGTTAAAATAATGAATAATAGCCTTTTTAGTCAGTTTTAAAGAGTTTGGAAGTCAAACGTCAAGGGACGACCAAGACGTTCGGAAAGTAGACTTTTACGTGTAGGTGTGTTCTAGTATGTTGTTCATGTTTTTATGTGTTGTTTGGAGTCTAAAATCAGTGGAGGTGATCCTAGTGTCTTAATAAATGTTTTTAAGGGTCAAACGTTCGGATACGACTCCACGGTACCACCCTAAGGGTCCCCGAGGAGTACCCCAACCCTTGGCCAAGCAAGCTTCCAAGGCAGCTTGAAGTCGTTATTGAATGGAGTGGCTCTGCGTCGCAGACCTGCTCCACCAACGGCCAAAAAGTGGTTCCGCGTCGCTGAGACACCGCGGACTCTACTGTCTCGAATATAATTTCCAGAAAACTTGTGGGAACACCTCTGCGTCGCGAATATGTATCCCGACGAAATCTCCAAAAATAAAACCCAAGTTGGACTTGTTTTCAAACGTCCAACTAAGTGAGTGGTAGTTTGGGTTATTATTATTTTAAGTGTTTTGCATAAATTGGGGAGTTGCTAAAAGTTGTTAGAGTTGATTAGTTGAGCATGCTTAAGTGTATTCTTGATGTTGCATGATTGTCCTTTAATAAGATAATTGCATATTGTATATGCATAAATTGGGGAGTTGGTAAAAGTTGTTAGAGTTGATTAGTTGAGCGTGCTTAAGTGTATTCTTGATGTAGCATGATTGTGTTTTAATAAGATAATTGCATATTGTGTTCTTTGATGTTGTTATGAGCATGAGGTGCCATGGAGAAGGAAGTTCCTCCAAATAAATGAGAAATGGAAAAAAAAAAAGGGTTTGAGGCATGTTACGTTGTAGGTGTGATTCCTACTTCCATCAATTTGAATGAAGTTATGTTGTAATGTCTTGTTATATGGATTTGATGTTTCCTCCTTGATGAGTGCTTTCATATTGATATTGTATGATTGTCGTGGGCTGCTAGCCTTGAGTCATTACCCTTAATGTTTTAAAGTGTCATTTGCGGACGAATGTTCCCAAGTGGGGATATTGTAACACCCCTCAAAATGAAGTAGGATAAAAGTAGAGCCTCACATGGGTCATATGCATTAATAACTTGTTAAAATAATGAATAATAGCCTTTTTAGTCAGTTTTAAAGAGTTTGGAAGTCAAACGTCAAGGGGACGACCAAGACGTTCGGAAATTAGTCTTTTACGTGTAGGTGTGTTCTAGTATGTTGTTCATGTTTTTATGGGTTGTTTGGAGTCTAAATTAAATGGAGGTGACCCTAGTGTCTTAATAAATGTTTTTAGGGTCAAACGTTCGGATACGACTCCCCGGGACCACCCTAAGGGTCCCCGAGGAGTACCCTAACCCTTGGCCAAGCAAGCTTCCAAGGCAGCTTGAAGTTGTTAATGGAGAGAGTGGCTCCGCGTCGCGGACCTGCTCCACCAATGGCCAAAAAGTGGCTCCAAGTCAAGGAGACACCGCGGACTCTACTGTCTCGAATTTAATTTCCAGAAAACTTGTGGGAACACCTCCGCGTCGCGAACTTGTTTCCCGACGAAATCTACAAAAATAATTGAGCATGCTTTAGTGTATTCTTGATGTAGCATGATTGTGTTTTAATAAGATAATTGCATATTGTGTTCTTTGATGTTGTTATGAGCATGAGGTGCCATGGAGAAGGAAGTTCCTCCAAATAAATGAGAAATGAAAAAAAAAAGGGTTTGAGGCATGTTGATTTATAGGTGTGATTCCTACTTCCATAAATTTTAATGTAGTTATGTTGTAGTGTCTTGTTATATGGAGTTGATGTTTCCTCCTTGATGAGTGCTTTCATATTGATATTGTATGATTGTTCTGGGCTGCTAGCCTTGAGTCATTACCCTTAATGTTTTGAAATATCATTCGAGGACGAATGTTGCCAAGTGGGGGATATTGTAACACCCCTCAAAAATGAAGTAGGATAAAGTTGAGCCTCACATGGGTCCTACGCATTAATAACTTGTTAAAATAATGAATAATAGCCTTTTTTGTCAGTTTTAAAGAGATTGGAAATCAAACGTCAAGGGACGACTAGTCTTTTACATGTAGGTGTGTTCTAGTATGTTGTTCATGTTTTTATGGGTTGTTTGGAGTCTAAAATCAGTAGAGGTGACCCTAGTGTCTTACTAAATGTTTTTAGGGTCAAACGTTCGGATACGACTCTCCTGGACCATCCTAAGGGTCCCCGAGGAGTACCCCAACCCTTGGCCAAGCAAGCTTCCAAGGCAGCTTGAAATTGTTATTGGAGGGAGTGGCTCCGCGTCGCGGACCTGCTCCACCAATGCCCAAAGAGTGGCTCCGCGTCGCGGAGACACCGCGGACTCTACTGTGTCGAATTTAATTTCCAGAAAACTTGTGGGAACACCTCCGTGTCGCGAACTTGTTTCCCGACGAAATCTGCAACAATAAAACTCAAGTTGGACTTGTTTCCAAAGGTCCAACTAAGTGAGGGGTAATTTGGGTACTGGGTTATTATAATTTTAAGTGTTTTTAAGTATTTTAAAGGTATTAAAACATTTAAGAGGTGTTTTTGAATTCATTCTTCCAAAATCAAAACCCTTTGTTCTTTCTCTCTCTAAAGTTCTCTTGAGTTCAAGGAAGAAGAAGGTGGAGAGCTAGGGTTTCAATTGAGGGTTCCCTTCCACCAAATTTCGTTGAGATTTCATCAATTGAGGTATGATGACTCTTCATCTAGGACTCATCTTAATCCTAGAGTCAATTTCAAAGGATTTTCCAATGTTTTCAAAAAGTGACTAAAAGCTTGTTTTTGAATTCTATCAAGGGTTCTTGTATGAAAATGATTTGAAACGTTTGGGTATGGATTAATTGATGTGTTTGTGGTTTTTGAATGAAATACTCCATGAACCCTTGTCTTTTACAAAACCCTAAAATTTGCTATGAAGTGCGTCTTTTTCTATAAATTCAAAGTTGATGGAATTATGTGTAAAGTGAATGGTATTGATATCTCTTGTGTTGTTTAATGTTTATTTATGATTAATTGTTGATAATGGATGAATTATGGGTGGTAAGCCTTATGGGTGAAGTATTGGTGATTTTGGCTATGGCTTTGGATTATGGTAAGAAGGCTTGAACTCTCTTTATTGAATTGATTGTTGTTGGTAGGTTGGATCCAGAAGTGTTATATCTTATTCTTGTGTTGTATTATTGTGAATTGTAGCCATGAAGGCATTGGTGAAGTGGTTGTATAATGTGGGAATATTGCATTGTTGTGAATTGAGGCCACGAAGGACATTATATGAGTGTTATTACATTGTTGTATTATTATACACATATGAGGCTATATGTAAAGTCCTATATGAAGCTATATGTAAAGTTTGTGGCTGACCTGGTCCACCAATTGCCAAAAAGTGGCTACGCGTCGCGGAGACACCGCGGACTCTACTGTCTTGAATTTAATTTCCAGAAAACTTGTGGGAAGACCTCCGCGTCGCGAACTTGTTTCCCGACGAAATCTACAAAAATAAAACTCAAGTTGGACTTGTTTAAAAAGGTCCAACTAAGTGAGGGGTAGTTTGGGTTATTATTATTTTAAGTGTTTTGCATAAATTGGGGAGTTGGTAAAAGTTGTTAGAGTTGATTAGTTGAGCGTGCTTAAGTGTATTCTTGATGTAGCATGATTGTGTTTTAATAAGATAATTGCATATTGTGTTCTTTGATGTTGTTATGAGCATGAGGTGCCATGGAGAAGGAAGTTCCTCCAAATAAATGAGAAATGAAAAAAAAAAGGGTTCAAGGCATGTTGAGCTGTAGGTGTGATTCCTACTTCCATAAATTTGAATGAAGTTGTGTTGTAATGGTTTGTTATGTGGAGTTGATGTTTCCTCCTTGATGAGTACTTTCATATTGATATTGTATGATGGTTGTGGGCTGCTAGCCTTGAGTCATTACCCTTAATGTTTTTAAGTGTCATTCGACGATGAATGTTCCCAAGTGGGGGATATTGTAACACCCCTCAAAATGAAGTAGGATAAAGTAGAGCCTCACATGGGTCCTATGCATTAATAACTTGTTAAAATAATGAATATTAGCCTTTTTAGTCAGTTTTAAAGAGTTTGGAAGTCAAACGTCAAGGGACGACCAAGACGTTCGGAAACTAGTCTTTTACGTGTTGGTGTGTTCTAGTATGTTGTTCATGTTTTTATGTGTTGTTTGGAGTCTAAAATCAGTGGAGGTGATCCTAGTGTCTTAATAAATGTTTTTAGGGTCAAACGTTCGGATACGACTCCCCGAGACCACCCTAAGGTTCCACGAGGAGTACCCCAACCCTTGGCCAAGCAAGCTTCCAAGGCAGCTTGAAGTTGTTATTGGAGGGACGTGGCTCCGCGTCGCGGACCTGCTCCACCAATGCCCAAAGAGTGGTTCCGCGTCGCGGAGACATCGCGGACTCTACTGTCTCGAATTTAATTTCCAGAAAACTTGTGGGAACACCTCTGCGTCGCGAACTTGTTTCCCGACGAGATTTGAAGAAATAAAACTCAAGTTGGACCTGTTAAAAAAGGTCCAACTAAGTGAGGGGTAGTTTGGGTTATTATTATTTTAAGTGTTTTGCATAAATTGGGGAGTTGCTAAAAGTTGTTAGAGTTGATTAGTTGAGCATGCTTAATTGTGTTCTTGATGTTGCATGATTGTCCTTTAATAAGATAATTGCATATTGTGTTCTTGTTATGAGCATGAGGTGCTATGGAGAAGGAAGTTCCTCCAAATAAATAAGAAATGGAAAAAAAGAAAAGGGGTTTCAGGCATGTTGATTTGTAGGTGTGATTCCTATTTCCATAAATTTGAATGAAGTTATGTTGTAATGGCTTGTTATATGGAGTTGATGTTTCCTCCTTGATGCGTGCTTTCATATTGATATTGTATGATTGTTGTGGGCTGCTAGCCTTGAGTCATTACCCTTAATGTTTTAAAGTATCATTCGAGGACGAATGTTCCCAAGTGGGGGATATTGTAACACCCCTCAAAATGAAGTAGGATAAAGTAGAGCCTCTCATGGGTCCTATGCATTAATAACTTGTTAAAATAATGAATAATAGCCTTTTTAGTCAGTTCAAAAGAGTTTGGAAGTCAAACGTCAAGGGAAGACCAAGACGTTCGGAAACTAGTCTTTTACGTGTAGATGTGTTCTAGTATGTTGTTCATGTTTTTATGGGTTGTTTGGAGTATAAAATCAGTGGAGGTGACCCTAGTGTCTTAATAAATGTTTTTAGGGTCAAACGTTCAGATACGACTCCCCAGGACCACCCTAAGGGTCCCCGAGGAGTACCTCAACCCTTGGCCAAGCAAGCTTCCAAGGTAGCTTGAAGTTGTTATTGGAGGGAGTGGCTCCGCGTTGGGGACTTGCTCCACCAATGTCCAAAAAGTGGTTCCGCGTCGCGGAGACACCGCGGACTCTAATGTCTAGAATTTAATTTCCAGAAAACTTGTGGAAACACCTCCGCGTCGCGAACTTGTTTCATGACGAAATCTGCAGAAATAAAACTCAAGTTGGACATGTTTAAAAAGGTCCAACTAAGTGAGGGGTAGTTTGGGTTATTATTATTTTAAGTGTTTTGCATAAATTGGGGAGCTGCTAAAAGTTGTTAGAGTTGATTAGTTGAGCATGCTTAAGTGTATTCTTGATGTAGCATGATTGTGCTTTAAAAAGATAATTGCATATTGTGTTCTTGTTATGAGCATGAGGTGCTATGGAGAAGGAAGTTCCTACAATAAATGAGAAAGGGAAAAAAAAAAAAGGTAGTTTGAGGCATGTTGATTTGTAGGTGTGATTCCTACTTCCATAAATTTGAATGAAGTTATGTTGTAATGGCTTGTTATATGGAGTTGATGTTTCCTCCTTGATGAGTGCTTTCATATTGATATTGTATGATTGTTGTGGGCTGCTACCCTTGAGTCATTACCCTTAATGTTTTAAAGTGTCATTCGAGGACGAATGTTCCCAAGTGGGGGATATTGTAACACCCCTCAAAATGAAGTAGGATAAAGTAGAGCCTCTTATGGGTCCTATAAATTATTAACTTCTTAAAATCATAATAGACTTTTTGGTCAGTTTTAAAGAGTTTGGAAGTCAAACGTCAAGGGACGACCAAGACGTTCGGAAACTAGTCTTTTACGTGTAGGTGTGTTCTAGTATGTTGTTCATATTTTTATGGGTTGTTTGGAGTCTAAAATAAATGGAGGTGATCCTAGTGTCTTAATAAATGTTTTTAGGGTCAAACGTTCGGATACGACTCCCCGGGACTACCCTAAGGGTCCCCGAGGAGTACCCCAACCCTTGGCCAAGCCAGCTTCCTAGGCATCTTGAAGTTGTTATTGGAGGGAGTGGCTCTACGTCGCGGACCTGCTCCACCAATGGATAAAAAGTGGCTCCACGTCCAGGAGACACCGCGGACTCTACTGTCTCGAATTTAATTTCCAGAAAACTTGTGGGAACACCTCCGCGTCGCGAACTTGTTTCCCGATGAAAACTGCAAAAATAAAATTCAACTTGGACTTGTTTAAAAAGGTCCAACTAAGTGAGGGGTAGTTTGGGTTATTATTATTTTAAGTGTTTTGCATAAATTGGGGAGTTGCTAAAAGTTGTTAGATTTGATTAGTTGAGCATGCTTAAGTGTATTATTGATGTAGCATGATTGTGCTTTAAAAAGATAATTGTATATTGTGTTCTTGTTATGAGCATGAGGTGCTATGGAGAAGGAAGTTCCTCCAAATTAATGAAAAATGGAAAAAAAGAGAAAAGGGGTTTGAGGCATGTTGATTTGTAGGTGTGATTCCTACTTCCATAAATTTGAATGAAGTTATGTTGTAGTGGCTTGTTATATGGAGTTGATGTTTCCTCGTTAATGAGTGCTTTCATATAGATATTGTATGATTGTTGTGGGCTCCTAACCTTGAGTCATTACCCTTAATGTTTTAAAGTGTCATTCGAGGACGAATGTTCCCAAGTGGGGGATATTGTAACACCCCACAAAATGAAGTAGTATAAAGTAGAGCCTCACATGGGTCCTATGCATTAATAACTTGTTAAAATAATGAAGAATAGCCTTTTTAGTCAGTTTTAAAGAGTTTGGAAGTCAAACGTCAAGGGACAATCAAGACGTTCGGAAACTAGTCTTTTACGTGTAGATGTGTTCTAGTATGTTGTTCATGTTTTTATGGGTTGTTTGGAGTCTAAAATAAGTGGAGGTGACCCTAGTGTCTTAATAAATGTTTTTAGGGTCAATCCTTCGGGTCCGGGTCGCGGACCTGCTCCACCAATGGCCAAAAGGTAGCCCCGCATCGCGGAGACACCGCAGACTCTACTGTCTCGAATTTAATTTCCAGAAAACTTGTGGGAACAACTCTGTGTCGCGAACTTGTTTCCCGACGAAATTTGAAAAAATAAAACTCAAGTTGGACTTGTTTAAAAAGGTCCAACTAAGTGAGGCGTAGTTTGGGTTATTATTATTTTAAGTGTTTTGCATAAATTGGGGAGTTGCTAAAAGTTGTTAGAGTTGATTAGTTGAGCATGCTTAAGTGTATTCTTGATGTAGCATGATTGTGCTTTAAAAAGATAATTGCATATTGTGTTCTTGTTATGAACATGAGGTGCTATGGAGAAGGAAGTTCCTCCAAATAAATGAAAAATAGAAAAAAAAAGAAAATGGGTTTGAGGCATGTTGATTTGTAGGTGTGATTCCTACTTCCATAAATTTGAATGAAGTTAAGTTGTAGTGGCTTGTTATATGGAGTTGATATTTCCTCCTTGATGAGTGCTTTCATATTGATATTGTATGATTGTTGTGGATTGCTAGCCTTGAGTCATTACCCTTAATGTTTTAAAGTGTCATTCGAGGACGAATGTTCCCAAGTGGGGGATATTGTAACACCGCTCAAAATGAAGTACGATAAAGTAGACCCTCACATGGGTCCTATGCATTAATAACTTGTTAAAATAATGAATAATAGCCTTTTTAGTCAGTTTTAAAGAGTTTGGAAGTCAAGCGTCAAGGGACGACCAAGACGTTCGGAAACTAGTATTTTACGTGTAGGTGTGTTCTAGTACGTTGTTCATGTTTTTATGGGTTGTTTGGAGTCTAAAATAAGTGGAGTTGACCCTAGTGTCTTCATAAATGTTTTAGGGTCATACATTCGGATACGACTCCCCGGGAACACCTTAAGGGTCCCCGAGGAGTACCCCAACCCTTGGCCAAGCAAGCTTTCAAGGCAGCTTGAAGTTGTTATTAGAGGGATTAACTCCGCGTCGCGGACCTGCTCCACCAATGCCCAAAAAGTGGTTCCGCGTCGCGGAGACACCGCGGCCTCTACTGTCTCCAATTTAATTTCCAGAAAACTTGTGGGAACACCTCCGCGTCGCGAACTTCTTTCCCGACGAAATTTGAAAAAATAAAACTCAAGTTAGACTTGTTTAAAAAGGTCCAACTAAGGGAGGGGTAGTTTGGGTTATTATTATCTTAAGTGTTTTGCATAAATTGGGCAGTTGCTAAAAGTTATTAGAGTTGATTAGTTGAGCATGGTTAAGTGTATTCTTGATGTAGCATGATTGTGCTTTAAAAAGATAATTGCATATTGTGTTCTTGTTATGAACATGAGGTGCTATGGAGAAGGAAGTTCCTCCAAATAAATCAAAAATGGATAAAAAGAGAAAAGGGGTTAGAGGCATGTTGATTTGTAGGTGTGATTCCTACTTCCATAAATTTGAATGAAGTTAAGTTGTAGTGGCTTGTTATATGGAGTTGATGATTCCTCCTTGATGAGTTCTTTCATATTGATATTGTATGATTATTGTGGGCTGCTAGCCTTGAGTCATTACCCTTAATGTTTTAAAGTGTCATTCGAGGACGAATGTTCCCAAGTGGGGGATATTGTAACACCACTCAAAATGAAGTAGGATAAA
>NW_006239034.1:469344-470800 GCF_000226075.1 Solanum tuberosum | reverse complement strand
GCTTGTTATATGGAGTTGATGTTTCCTCCTTGATGAGTGCTTTCATATTGATATTGTATGATTGTTGTGGGCTGCTAGCCTTGAGTCATTACCCTTAATGTTTTAAAGTGTCATTCGAGGACGAATGTTCCCAAGTGGGGGATATTGTAACACCCTTCAAAATGAAGTAGGATAAAGTAGATCCTCACATGGGTCCAATGCATTAATAACTTGTTAAAATAATGAATAATATCCTTTTTAGTCAGTTTTAAAGTGTTTGGAAGTCAAACGTCAAGGGACGGCCAAGACGTTCTGAAACTAGTCTTTTACGTGTAGGTGTGTTCTAGTATGTTGTTCATGTTTTTATGGGTTTGTTTGAGTCTAAAATCAGTAGAGGTGACCCTAGTGTCTTAATAAATGTTTTTAGGGTTAAACGTTCGGATACGACTCTCTGGGACCACCCTAAGGGTCCCCGAGGAGTACCCCAACCTTTGGCCAACCAAGCTTCCTTGGCAGCTTGAAGTTGTTATTGGAGGGAGTGGCTCCGCGTCGTGAAGACATCGCGGACTCTACTGTCTGGAATTTAATTTCCCGAAAAATTGTAGGAACACCTCTGCGTCGCGAACTTGTTTCCCGACGAAATTTGAAAAAATAAAACTCAAGTTGGACGTGTTAAAAAAGGTCCAACTAAGTGAGGGGTAGTTTGGGTTATTATTATTTTATGTGTTTTGCATTAATTTGGGAGTTGCTAAAAGTTTTTAGAGTTGATTAGTTGAGCATGCTTAAGTGTATTCTTGATGTTGCATGATTGTGCTTTAAAAAGATAATTGCATATTGTGTTCTTGTTATGGGCATGAGGTGCTATGGAGAAGGAAGTTCCTCCAAATAAATGAGAAATGGAAAAAAAGAGAAGGGGTTTGAGGCATATTAATTTGTAGGTGTGATTCCTACTTCCATCAATTTGAATGAAGTTATGTTGTAATGGCTTGTTATATGGAGTTGATGTTTCCTCCTTGATAAGTGCTTTCATATTGATATTGTATGATTGTTGTGGGCTGCTAACCTTGAGTCATTACCCTTAATGTTTTAAAGTGTCATTCGAGAACGAATGTTCCCAAGTGGGGGATATTGTAACACCCCTCAAAATGAAGTAGGATAAAGTAGATCCTCACATGGGTCCTATGCATTAATAACTTGTTAAAATAATGAATAATAGCCTTTTTAGTCAACTTTAAAAAGTTTGGAAGTCAAACGTTCAAGGGACGATCAAGACGTTCGGAAACTAGTCTTTTACGTGTTGGTGTGTTCTAGTTTGTTGTTCATGTTTTTATGGGTTGTTTGGAGTCTAAAATAAGTGGAGGTGACCCTAGTGTTTTAATAAACGTTTTTAGGGTCAAACGTTTGGATACGACTCCCAGAGACCACCCTAAGGGTCCCCGTGGAGTACCCCAACCCTTGGCCAAGCAAGCTTCCAAGG
>NW_006239034.1:466269-469244 GCF_000226075.1 Solanum tuberosum | reverse complement strand
GTTTTAAATAGTTTGGAAGTCAAACGTCAAGGGACGAACCAGACGTTCGGAAACTAGTCCTTTACGTGTAGGTGTGTTCTAGTATGTTGTTCTTGTTTTTATGGGTTGTTTGGAGTTTAAAATAAGTGGAGGTGACCCTAGTGTCTTAATAAATGTTTTGAGGGTAAAACGTTCGGATACGACTACCCGGGACCACCCTAAAGGTCCCCGAGGAGTACCCCAACCCTTGGCCAAGCAAGCTTCCAAGGCAGCTTGAGGTTGTTATTGCAAGGATGGGCTCCGCGTCGCGGACCTGCTCCACCAATGGCCAAAAAGTGGCTCCGCGTCAAGCAGACACCGCGGATTCTACTGTCTCGAATTTAATTTCTAGAAAACTTGTGGGACCACCTCCGCGTCGCGAACTTGTTTTCCGACGAAATCTGAATAAAAAAAAAACTTAAGTTGGACTTGTTTAAAAAGGTCCAACTAAGTGAGGGGTAATTTGGGTACTGGGTTATTATAATTTTAAGTGTTTTTAAGTATTTTAAAGGTATTAAAACATTTAAGAGGTGTTTTTGAATTCATTCTTCCAAAATCAAAACCCTTTGTTCTTTCTCTCTCTAAAGTTCTCTTGAGTTCAAGGAAGAAGAAGGTGGAGAGCTAGGGTTTCAATTGAGGGTTCCCTTCCACCAAATTTCGTTGAGATTTCATCAATTGAGGTATGATGACTCTTCATCTAGGACTCATCTTAATCCTAGAGTCAATTTCAAAGGATTTTCCAATGTTTTCAAAAAGTGACTAAAAGCTTGTTTTTGAATTCTATCAAGGGTTCTTGTATGAAAATGATTTGAAACGTTTGGGTATGGATTAATTGATGTGTTTGTGGTTTTTGAATGAAATACTCCATGAACCCTTGTCTTTTACAAAACCCTAAAATTTGCTATGAAGTGCGTCTTTTTCTATAAATTCAAAGTTGATGGAATTATGTGTAAAGTGAATGGTATTGATATCTCTTGTGTTGTTTAATGTTTATTTATGATTAATTGTTGATAATGGATGAATTATGGGTGGTAAGCCTTATGGGTGAAGTATTGGTGATTTTGGCTATGGCTTTGGATTATGGTAAGAAGGCTTGAACTCTCTTTATTGAATTGATTGTTGTTGGTAGGTTGGATCCAGAAGTGTTATATCTTATTCTTGTGTTGTATTATTGTGAATTGTAGCCATGAAGGCATTGGTGAAGTGGTTGTATAATGTGGGAATATTGCATTGTTGTGAATTGAGGCCACGAAGGACATTATATGAGTGTTATTACATTGTTGTATTATTATACACATATGAGGCTATATGTAAAGTCCTATATGAAGCTATATGTAAAGTTTGTGTGAAGCTATAATGTGAAGATGTTCTAATGGTATTAATGTGATACTGTATAATGTGGTGTTATGCTAATGTGAAAGCATGTTTCTCTTGAAATGGTGATATGTGGTGATGATGGACTATGATGAAGATAAGATGATGTTGTAGCTCATATGCTAGACTTGAGTATCTTGTCTTGTGTCATGAAAGCTTGATTATGTATATGAGTATATGAATGTTTGGTTGGGCTATGACTTAGTAATGGAGCTCTTCCTATAAATGCTAAAAGAGGAATTCTAGGCCAAGACTTGAATTGGCAAGACTTAAGCATAGTGCCTTTTCATGAGTCTAGCTTTCCTAAGTAAATGTATAACCTTGAATGATGGGCCTTAGGGTGATGTTCCCTTCTTGAGTGAAATGCTTAGAGATGGATGGAGCCGGAACGGAATGAGAATCCTTATCTAAGAAAGTCAAATGAACTATCCTTATGAACCTAGATTGGCTATGACTAAGAAATGGGGCCTTTCTTGGGAAGAGGTACTATGAGTCGGTTGAACTAGAAAAGGAACCCTCTCTAGTACATATGTGATTGAATACTCTATGGAAACCAAGGCTAAGCACCGAGTGGATGTGGTTAGGATGGTGGCCTAGTTGGGCATGAGATTAGGCACAATGAACATCCTTGGACATCTCTTAAACCATGTGCCAACATGGGTTGCTTTTAGTTCTACCCTTGGCAAGTAGAACAACCTCCACGGAGTAGGATAGACTCCGGATTCCATACCTTGCTAGAACGGTCTATGTCGGTTAAGGCCTATTTCCATCATATGGGATATGCACTCTAATATTGGATAGGTTCTACAACGTGTAGGTAGTAGTATGAGATGCTATCTACACATGGCACGAGTAGGCTTAGAAGATACTAAAGTGAGTTCCCTAAGCCTAGGGGTTTGAGGCATGTTGATTTGTACGTGTGATTCCTACTTCCATAAATTTGAATGAAGTGATGTTGTAATGGCTTGTTATGTGGAGTTGATGTTTCCTCCTTGATGAGTGCTTTCATATTGATATAGTATGATTGTTGTGGGCTGCTAGGCTTGAGTCATTACCCTTAATGTTTTAAAGTGTCATTCGAGGACGAATGTTCCCAAGTGGGGGATATTGTAACACCCCTAAAAATGTAGTAGGATAAAGTAGAGCCTCACATGGGTCCTATGCATTAATAACTTGTTAAAATAATGAATAATAGCCTTTTTAGTCAGTTTTAAATAGTTTGGAAGTCAAACGTCTAGGGAAGACCAAGACGTTCGGAAACTAGTCTTTTACGTGTAGGTGTGTTCTAGTATGTTGTTCATGTTTTTATGTGTTGTTTGGAGTCTAAAATCAGAGGAGCTGACCCTAGTGTCTTAATAAATGTTTTTAGGGTCAAACGTTCGGATACGACTCCCCCGGGATCACCTTATGTGTCCCCGAGGAGTACCCTAACCCTTGGTCAAGCAAGCTTCCAAGGCAGCTTGAAGTTGTTATTGGAGGGAGTGGCTCCGCGTCGCAGACCTGCTCTACCAATGGCCAAAAAGTGGCTCCGCGTCGCATAGACACAGCAGACTCTACTGTCTCGAATTTAATTTCCTGAAAAC
>NW_006239034.1:452797-466169 GCF_000226075.1 Solanum tuberosum | reverse complement strand
TGGCCACAACATTACACAAACTCTGCATTCATTAGGATAACTAGTGCAAACCCATCTAGCCTCAAGAATAGACTCCTATGACACGGCAAAGTCATGCACAACTTTTGGGTCCACAGATACATCGGTTATCAGTCCTCACTGAACATGTGCCCTCACCCCAAATGAACACCCTGATTTACTCACACATAGCATTTTCATACAAAAATGGGTGTGGGAAGCAATTTCGCTCACTCTCGAAAAAAATTCACATGCCATAACCAACGAACCTAAGGCTTGCCCTTAGTGTACTGCCTCACTACTTGAGAGAATACGGAAGTTCAAGATCAATAAGGTCTTTTAAGGGTTTGTAATGAAGGCTAGGGGACTGGTGGGGACCAATTATTTTTTTTATTTTTTTCTTTTCATCAAAAATAGGGACTGCATTCCCTAGCGCTTTAATGCACCACACACTTCATTAGTTTTTTATATTTTTTTCAATAACAGCTAGATATATTGGGCTCTGCACTTCTTCCTTCATTCCAGTTTACACAAAGCGCTAAGGATCTTTTGGATCAAATTTATAGGCCAGAGAAGGAATGGGTATTAGCTTCAAAAGAGGCTGCCAAAGAAAAAGTTCAAGGCTCGAGGGGGTTAACTAGGGATACATCAAGGTGGGTACAGGAAGGCACAATCAGGGCTATCAAAGAATTGCCTATATCATTTCCCAAATTCCTCATCCTCTCTTTTCGCTATGCATACACACCGGGCAAGTCCTGGACCTCAATTACTAGCAAGGAAAGCACAATCTTACACACTTGGCACACATTCAACTCAGAACTGATCACTATATACTACTTCCCAATCACTGACTCAATTCACACGCCCATTAGAGTCACATAAAAGAGCCTAGATGTCTCAACACAAAGTCATCCAATGTTTTCACTTTCAATAGCATTTAAAACACAGTTGTGCAGCCTTAGCCAAAAGCCAACACTACAGACCAAAATGACGAAGACTGCCCTTAAGACTCGGCTATGACCACTGACTCAATCCTAAGAAACAACATTTTTTTTTCTTTTTTTTCTATTTACGGTTCAAAGGGACTTTCCTTGGCTAAAGAACCGACAACAACTACCAAGGAACCCAAAACAAAATAGCAAACACCCACAAAAACTATTTACACAAACATAAATCCTCACCCCAGACTTACAACGCAACACTGTCCACAGTGTGACAGAATTCAAAAAGAGAAAAAAAAAAACAGCGGGTGGACTTCAAAAAAAAAAAAAAAAAAAAAAAAAACAAAGTAAGGCCGGTGGACTTCCCTGATCATTCATCCATGTTGGCATTACCACCGGTGCCTTCAATAGCCAAAAGGTCACCCTCATCTGCCTCCGAATCGGATTCACTATCTGACACGGTTCGCCTCTTATCCTCATCGGTTGGGACATCATCCCATACGGGTTCGATAAATGCACGTCCAAGTCCCAGTAATGCCTCAGCCTGTTCATTCAAGGGGTACTTCGTTGCAACTTCATCCAACTGCTCCTGAGTTGAAGCTCGGCATCCATTTCTATGACGCAGCATCTCCATTCCAAACATAAGCGCCATGATCATTTCATCCCTCCGGTTGCGCTCCGCTGTGGTGAGGGTTGGTCCATGCATGTTCTCCGGCCCCTTTGTCTTCGTGATATCTAGGGGTGTTGTGAACAGAGGTGCCATGTAGTCCACACTCTCCTTTGGAACTCCCGCTCTCCTGCAAAAATTAGTAATTAGTCCCCCAAATGTATACCTTCGACCTCGATGCACTCTCGCCTTGCGCATGGCCAATTTTAGCACCGCTCCTACATTGATGGGTAGGTCCTTCATTAGAGCATATACTAAGCAAACTCGATCTCTCGTCACCTCGGTAAAATGCAACCCTGGTATCAGACAATTCATGACCATTTTTAACCATATCCGACCTTCTCGATTCATGTGAGCATAAGGATATGACTGGTGATAACCACGATGCCCATGCCTAATCCATTTCGCAGTGGACTGCGCCCCACTCAAAGCATGTCGAATCTGTTGATAAGGAGGGCTGATATTGATTGTCGTGAGGACATCAGAAGGGGAATCTGCAGTCCCCAATAATTGATTTATAGCTGAAGGTGTCAGCTGGACCTCTACGCCTCGCACAGTTACAAAGTGAGAACGGGCATCAGGCTTCCAATTTGCGTAGAATTCCCGCACCACACTAATATTGCACTCTGATGGATCTTGAAAGATGAAACCCATGTGCAGCTCTTGCAGGCGACGCCTAATGTGTGGGAATTCCCTTTCCAAGTTGACATCATCTAGTATCACATCTGAGAAGTACTTGGCTTCTGTGTGTGATTTGTACCACTTCTTGCCCTCCGATGTGACAGCCTTGGCCCTGTAGCGCTAAGTTTGTCCTCTTGGGACTACAGGTGCCGGAGGAATGGTGGTGCCCGTTCTTACTCTCTTACGGCTACTAGATGCCACTGCTTTGCCTGACCTTTGTGTGCTAGACATGGTCACCTGCAATCGGACAAAACTCCTATCAATTAATGAGAATCAAACAACAAACACTGCAGACTCACTGGAGGGTCACCCCACACCTAGTTTCGCTCACAATTACACAAACAACACGATACTCTCACTTCCCTATGTCATTTTCAGCATGTAATTCACAAAATTTATCCCAGCCCAAACATACACATCCAAACACCACAGATTCGACTCAAGAATTTGCACCAAAGTAGTTCTTTCTACTCCATCCCTCATAACCTATTTTCCACTCAAGACTTCATTAACCCTAATTCGTGAGTTACAAGGTCAACCCAATGCATTAAAATAAAGTTCACCACCATGACTAGTAATAACTAAGCAGAAAACCAAAAAGAACAACCATTTAAACATGCTATACTAACTTACCCATCACCCACATGAAGATTAGCCCTAATGACAAAAAAAATCTTCCAAATAAAAAACAATAGTGTGAAGGTCACATACCTTTTGTGCTTAGACCCACAAAAACTGAAGAATTAGGTGATAATGGCCCCTTCGCGACACAGATTTTGCTTGTGGGAAGAGTAAGAACAAAAGGAGAAAGGGGAATAATGAAGTGAAGAAGAGAAAAAAAACAGAGTTTAAGGGACGGGTTTGGTGAATAAAAGAGAATGGGGGTCGGGTTTTACCAAATTAGCCGGGTAAAACCCGACTTTTACATGAAAAATACCCGAAAACTTACCAGGTCCGCGACGCGGAGCTGTCGCGGACATGCCTTGGGCTTTTTCTCAGCGTTGCCTGAAGCATCCATCACATGGAGGGAACAAGTCCGTGACGCGCTCCTGTCGCGGACTCCACTGGTGAGCATGCCCAAATTGTGCTTGGGGTTTGTCCTCTGGCAGAAACAAGTCCGCGACGCGATCCTGTCGCGGACTCCACTGTTTTGTCGTTCCAATTTTTTTTTTTTTTTTTTTTAGTACAACATTTAGGATAAAATAAAATACAACTGGAATAATATCTAAAACACCAAGTCTCGGGCTGCCTCCCGAGTAACGCCTGATTTAACGTAGCGGCACGACTCAGCTTCTTCTCATTCATTGCTCAACTCCAAACTCTCTTCCTCTCGAACCACCTCTTGTCCGAAGTAATGCTTCACCCTTTGTCCATTCACAATGAACGTGGATTGCTTTCCTTCATTCCATAACTCTACAGCGCCGTGGTCGGTCATGAGCACCACCTCGAATGGTCAGCTCCATTTTGACTTCAACTTACCTGGAAACAACCTCAATCTAGAATTAAACAATAATACTTTTTGTCCAGGCTCAAAAATTCGAGACACAATATGCCTATCATGCCATCTTTTGGTCTTTTCCTTATAGAGCTTAGCATTTTCATAAGCATGGAGTCTGAATTCCTCCAATTCATGTAGCTGACCCATCCTGTTTCTACCTGCTAGTTCCGGGTCCAGGTTTAACTTCTTCATTGCCCAGTAAGCCTGATGTTCTAATTCAACTGGAAGGTGACACGCTTTACCGAACACTAAGTGATAGGGAGAAGTCCCTATTGGTGTTTTATAAGCGGTCCTGTATGCCCATAATGCATCATCAAGCTTTATTGCCCAATCTTTCCTTTGGGCATTCACTGTTTTCTGCAGAATCTGCTTCACTTCCCTGTTTGACACTTCTACCTGGCCACTAGTTTGAGGGTGGTATGCTGTAGCTACCTTGTGTCTGACTCCATATTTAGCTAAGATATTCTTCACCAGTTGATTTATGAAGTGTGTCCCTCCATCACTGATTATTGCTCTAGGAGTTCCAAACCGAGTGAAGATGTGCTTCTTTAGAAACTTCAACACCACTTTAGCATCGTTGGTCGGCAACGCCACTGCCTCAACCCATTTTGACACATAATCCACAATCCTCTGACACTGATCACAACTTTTCACATAACCTGCAGCATCTCTAAACAACGTAGGCCAAAAAAAACCTGATTGAAGCACCTTATGTGCAGTGCGCTCACCTCCATGATGACCCCCATATGCAGACGAGTGGCAACCATCCATTACTTGTCTCATTTCTGACTCAGGAACGCATCTCCTCATCATTTTGTCGGGCCCTTGCTTGAAGAGATAAGGCTCATCCCATATGTAGAACCGAGCATCATAGCTAAGCCTCTTCTTTTGATGGGTGGTTGCACCTGGTAGAAACAATCCGCTAACCAAATAATTAACAATGTTAGCATACCATGGTAGTTCGTTCACTTCTAGCGCCAATAGTTGTTCATCAGAGAATTCCTCCCTAATCTGACCTTGCTCTGCCACATGTGACGAACTCTCCAATCTTGACAGGTGGTCTGCAATCTGGTTTTCAGAACCTCTTCGGTCCTTGATGTCGATGTCAAATTCTTGCAACAATAGAATCCACCTGATTAACCGCGGCTTTGTATCCTTCTTGTTGAACAAGTACCTGATGGCTGCATGATCAGTATAAACAACAACTTTAGTACCTACCAGATAAGATCTAAATTTGTCAAAAGCATAACCAAGGCTAGCATTTCTTTTTCAGTCACTGTGTAGTTGGTTTGGGCCGCATCCAGTGTCTTGCTTGCATAATATATTGAGTGAAACACCTTCTCTTTCCTTTGCCCCAACACAGCTCCCACAGCCACATCACTAGCATCACACATTAGCTCAAAAGGAAGCTCCCAATTTGGAGAAGTTAGGATTGGAGCTTCTATTAGCTGTTTCTTCAAAGCTTCAAAAGCTTGCATGCATTGTTCATCAAATCCAAATTTCATCTCCTTCTCTAGGAAGTCACATGGGTCTTGCAATCTTAGAAAAATCCTTGATGAATCTCCTGTAGAAACCAGCATGACCCAAAAAACTTCGCACCCCTTTAACAGAAATTAGGGGAGGTAGCTTTTCGATTACTTCCACTTTGGCACGATCAACTTCCAGCCCTCTCTTTGACACCTTATGACCCAACACAATCCCTTCCTTCACTAGGAAATGACATTTTTCCCTAGTTTAGGACAAGATTAGTTTCCTCGCATCTAGCCAGCACCATGTCTAAATTCTCCAAGCACCTATCAAAAGACTCCCCAAATACTGAGAAGTCATTCATGAATATTTCCACAAAATCTTCAACAATATCATGGAAGATGGCCATCATGCATCTTTGGAAAGTGGCTGGAGCATTGCATAGCCCAAACGGCATTCTCTTGAAAGCATATGTCCCGTATGGGCAAGTGAATGTAGTTTTCTCCTGGTCCTTTGGTGCAATCACAATTTGGTTGTATCCTGAATAGCCATCCAGGAAACAATAATATTCTTGTCCAGCCAACCTGTCCAACATCTGATCAATAAAAGGGATCGGGTAGTGATCCTTTCTGGTAGCTTCATTCAATTTTCTGTACTCCATGCATATTCTCCATCCTGTCACTGTCCTGGTTGGAATCAAATCATTTCTTTCATTAGTGATCACCGTCATGCCTCCCTTTTTAGGCACACATTGAACTGGGCTGACCCATTTGCTGTCCGAAATTGGATAGACAATACCCGCATCTAGCCATTTGATCACCTCCTTGCGCACCACATCTTTCATCACTGGGTTTAGCCTGTGCTGCGGTTGCACACTTGACTTATGCCCTTCCTCCATGAATATCCTGTGCATCCATAAAGTTGGGTTGATGCCATGTATGTCAGCCATCTGCCACCCTATCGCCCTTTTTCTCTTCCTCAATATTTTCAGAGATGCCTCAACCTGCAATTCAGACAAAGCAGACGAAAGGATTACAGGTAAAGATTCATTCACGCCTAAGAATGCATACCTGAGATGAGAAGGGAGAGCCTTTAACTCTAACTTTGGTGCTTCCTCAATCGAAAGCTTCAGAGGTGGTCTCAGGACTCTATTTAATGGCTCCACGAACTTGCGAAGCTTACTCACATTCGGGGCATTTAGGACGTTAGCCAACTCCTGGGCTACGACATCTCCCAAATGTCTTGCCCAATTAATACTTTCTCTAAAGGGTCTTGGGCTTCAACATATTTAAATGACATAGCTTCATCAATAACTGTAATTGCAGACAGCTCCTCATATATTGCAGGCAACTTCATTGCCTTGTATACATCAAATACCTCGACCTTGCCATGACCCCTCATTGTGAGTTTACCAGCCGCCACATCAATTAATGCACCTCCGGTTGCTAGAAATGGGCGTCCCAAAATAAATGGTACCTCTGGGTCAGGCTCAAAATCCAGAATAACAAAGTCCACTGGGAAAATCAAAGTTCCCACTTGAACCAAGATGTCTTAAATAACACCATCTGGCCTTAACACTGAACGGTCCGCTAACTGCAACATAATGATTGTGGGCTTGGGTTTTCCTAGTCCCAATTTGAGAAACATAGAAATAGGCATTAAATTGATACTTGCACCCAAATCGCACAAACCTCTTGCCTCAACACATTTGCCAATCTGTATCTGAACGGTGAAACTTCCTGGATCTTTCAACTTAATTGGGAGCCTGTTTTGGATCCTAGAACTGCACTCCTCCGTGAGTGCTACTGTTGCATATTCAGCCAATCTGCTCTTGTTGGCTACCACATCTTTCACATATTTGGCATACTTAGGAATGCCCTGCAACACATCTATCAAAGGCAAGTTAACATGTACCTGTTTAAGCAATTCAATAAACTTACCAAAACATTCCTCCTCCTTTTGCTTCCTGAATTTCTGTGGGAAGGGAGGAGGTGGTTTACTTTTGGTTCCTCATTCACCCTCTGCTCACTTGCTTTTGCTTCATCTACATGTGTTCCTTTTTCTTGAGCTACTTTTTCCTTTGGCATCAACTCCTCCAATTGATGACCACTCCGAGTGCTCACAACATTTACCTGCTTCGGGTTAGGGTCGGTATTTCCCGGCAAACTCCCTTGTGGTCGGGAATTTTGGGAACTAGCAAACTGCCCAAACTGCTTCTCCTCTAGCTAACTGTCTAAACTGCTTCTCCAAGTTCTGAGTCGCCAATTGATTGTTTGGAACATCTCGTCTCGAATTTAATTTCCAGAAAACTTGTGGGAACACCTCCGCGTCGCGAACTTGTTTCCCGACGAAATCTACAAAAATAAAACTCAAGTTGGACTTATTTAAAAAGGTCCAACTAAGTGAGGGGTAATTTGGGTACTGGGTTATTATAATTTTAAGTGTTTTTAAGTATTTTAAAGGTATTAAAACATTTAAGAGGTGTTTTTGAATTCATTCTTCCAAAATCAAAACCCTTTGTTCTTTCTCTCTCTAAAGTTCTCTTGAGTTCAAGGAAGAAGAAGGTGGAGAGCTAGGGTTTCAATTGAGGGTTCCCTTCCACCAAATTTCGTTGAGATTTCATCAATTGAGGTATGATGACTCTTCATCTAGGACTCATCTTAATCCTAGAGTCAATTTCAAAGGATTTTCCAATGTTTTCAAAAAGTGACTAAAAGCTTGTTTTTGAATTCTATCAAGGGTTCTTGTATGAAAATGATTTGAAACGTTTGGGTATGGATTAATTGATGTGTTTGTGGTTTTTGAATGAAATACTCCATGAACCCTTGTCTTTTACAAAACCCTAAAATTTGCTATGAAGTGCGTCTTTTTCTATAAATTCAAAGTTGATGGAATTATGTGTAAAGTGAATGGTATTGATATCTCTTGTGTTGTTTAATGTTTATTTATGATTAATTGTTGATAATGGATGAATTATGGGTGGTAAGCCTTATGGGTGAAGTATTGGTGATTTTGGCTATGGCTTTGGATTATGGTAAGAAGGCTTGAACTCTCTTTATTGAATTGATTGTTGTTGGTAGGTTGGATCCAGAAGTGTTATATCTTATTCTTGTGTTGTATTATTGTGAATTGTAGCCATGAAGGCATTGGTGAAGTGGTTGTATAATGTGGGAATATTGCATTGTTGTGAATTGAGGCCACGAAGGACATTATATGAGTGTTATTACATTGTTGTATTATTATACACATATGAGGCTATATGTAAAGTCCTATATGAAGCTATATGTAAAGTTTGTGTGAAGCTATAATGTGAAGATGTTCTAATGGTATTAATGTGATACTGTATAATGTGGTGTTATGCTAATGTGAAAGCATGTTTCTCTTGAAATGGTGATATGTGGTGATGATGGACTATGATGAAGATAAGATGATGTTGTAGCTCATATGCTAGACTTGAGTATCTTGTCTTGTGTCATGAAAGCTTGATTATGTATATGAGTATATGAATGTTTGGTTGGGCTATGACTTAGTAATGGAGCTCTTCCTATAAATGCTAAAAGAGGAATTCTAGGCCAAGACTTGAATTGGCAAGACTTAAGCATAGTGCCTTTTCATGAGTCTAGCTTTCCTAAGTAAATGTATAACCTTGAATGATGGGCCTTAGGGTGATGTTCCCTTCTTGAGTGAAATGCTTAGAGATGGATGGAGCCGGAACGGAATGAGAATCCTTATCTAAGAAAGTCAAATGAACTATCCTTATGAACCTAGATTGGCTATGACTAAGAAATGGGGCCTTTCTTGGGAAGAGGTACTATGAGTCGGTTGAACTAGAAAAGGAACCCTCTCTAGTACATATGTGATTGAATACTCTATGGAAACCAAGGCTAAGCACCGAGTGGATGTGGTTAGGATGGTGGCCTAGTTGGGCATGAGATTAGGCACAATGAACATCCTTGGACATCTCTTAAACCATGTGCCAACATGGGTTGCTTTTAGTTCTACCCTTGGCAAGTAGAACAACCTCCACGGAGTAGGATAGACTCCGGATTCCATACCTTGCTAGAACGGTCTATGTCGGTTAAGGCCTATTTCCATCATATGGGATATGCACTCTAATATTGGATAGGTTCTACAACGTGTAGGTAGTAGTATGAGATGCTATCTACACATGGCACGAGTAGGCTTAGAAGATACTAAAGTGAGTTCCCTAAGCCTTAGGGCTATTATGTGGTTGTCCCCTATATGCTTGTGTGTCTCCTAAATGGTTTTATAAAGAATGTTGACTCAGTATGTTATAATGTAATGATAAAACCCTTGTCTATGGTAACTCTTAGGAACACTTAGGTGTATATGAAGAGGTTTTATGGGCGGTCACTTCATTATTCACTTAAGTGTGGCTTAGGGTGACTTGAGATAGAGGCTTAAATGGTAATGAAGGACTTACTTTGCTATCTTTTTTAAGTATTGAGTTGTAAATGATGTGAATATGGTCTTATTTGTGAATGGTGACTTGAAATGTGGGTTTATGCTTGTGGTTGTAAAGGTTTGTTAAAGGTCTTAAAAGCATACATTCCTTGTAAATGTCCGTTGTGCATGTTTTCTTGCATGGTCGTCATACTTAGTACTTATTGTACTAATTCCATATTTCTCTATTGTTACAAGTGTAGGTGGTGGAAAGTGAAGAGATTTTTTGAGGAAGCTTGGGATATTGACTATTTCTCAAGAAGTTTGGTATGTCCTCATATATTCGAGGACATAGTTGAACCCTTTCTAGTATTTCCACTTAGAAATTGTATAAGACTTATATTTTGTTGTAAAGGGTCGTGCCCCTAAGATGTTCTATTCGTGTCTAAGATGGTACATGAGACTTAGAAATTCTACTTCGTTACATTTGAAAGATTTTATGAGTATTATGAATTTGTTTTAAAAAGTGTTTAAATTCCTTACGGTTTTTATCACCGAATGCGATGAATGAATGCTAAGAGGCTTGTATTAGACCTCCGAGAGGTCGAGTACGCATGTTACGACTTGGGGGTGCTCTCGGGTCGTTACAAACTTGGTAGCAGGGCATAATGTTTTGGAAATTGTCCCTTAGGATTCAAAGTCTCATATGCCACGTTTAGTAGAGTCTTGTTCATCGGTGTGAGTCGCGACTCATCTATGAGCGAGAGGCTATAGGACGGTAGAAGTTTCACTTCTTTCATTAATCTTTACGTCGTGCCTTAGAGTTTTTGTCTATGAGTATCTTTCCTAATCCGTCTCTTGTGTTTATAGGCTATGAATACGAGGGCTAATCCTTGGAGAGCAGAAGAGGAGAATGTGGATGGGGGAGTTCCTCCCCAACGTCTTCAAGGTGACCAAGTCCCCATAGGCAATCAAGATAATGAGGTTCCAGTGGTTCCCCCGGCCATGACTAATGAAGAGATTAGGGCGGCTTTTCTAACTCTAGCTCACGCCATGACGGCTCAAGCAAATAGAGATGTGGGGCCTAGGGTGAATGCTAATGAGAGTACGGCTGCCTCAAGGTTGAGAGACTTCGTGAGGATGAATCCTCCTATCTTTTTGGGCTCTAGAATTGGAGAAGATCCCCAAAGATTCTTGGATGAGATT
Source organism: Solanum tuberosum (assembly GCF_000226075.1). Lineage (NCBI taxonomy): Eukaryota > Viridiplantae > Streptophyta > Magnoliopsida > Solanales > Solanaceae > Solanum > Solanum tuberosum. The sequence continues at coordinate 455,308 of NW_006239034.1, read as the reverse complement.
TACAAAAATTGTGGATGCTATGGGAGTATCTTCTAGAGAGAAAGCGGAATTGGCTTCATACCAATTGAAGGAGGTGGCCCAAATTTGGTACACTCAATGGATGGCAAATAGGCCGGAGGAAGCGGGTCCTATAGAATGGGAGGGGTTTAAGGAAGCATTCTTGGGTAAGTACTTTCCCCTAGAGAAGAGGGAGTGCAAAATTGAGGAGTCCATTAATCTTAGGTAAGGTAATATGAGTGTGGAGTATGCTTTGAAGTTCTCTATGTTGTAGGTATGCTCTATCTTTGGTGTCTAACTCTAGAGATGAGATGAGTAGGTTTGTTACCGGTATATCCGACTTGGTGAAAGAAGAGTGCCGTACGACAATGCTCCATGGTGACATGAACATCTCTAGGCTTGTTGTGTATGCTCAATCTATTGAGGAGTCCAAAATGACTAGGGTGAGGAAAGATTTGAAAAGGGGTAGGTATAGGATCAAGGACAACCTAGGTTTAAGAAGAGGGCTCCAAATCAAGATTTATCAAGTGCTCCTAAGGTTAACCACGAAGGAGGTGGTGGTTCTCAAATTTCTAAGCCTACTTGTTCCACTTGTGGAAAGAAGTATTTTGGGAAGTGTCTATCCGGCACTAGTGGTTGCTATGGTTGTGGGAAATATGATCACAAGGTGAGAGATTGTCCTAATATTGTGGCTAAAGGAAGGAATGCTAGGCAAGCTCCTTATAGTGGTCCTAGTGTTGATGGTCAAGCAAGGAATCGTTTCTATGCTCTCCAAGCTAACAAGGAAGCAAATCCGGATGAAGGTGCCGGTAAGTCATAATTTCTAGTTTTGTGTTGGTTTAGATGGGTTTCTCCTAAGTGGGGGATGGTATGTTGAATGATGCGTTGAGGTGAGTTTGGATATTCTTGTCTCCTTTTTCTATTCCTAATCGAGTTTGAGTCATAGAATTGTAGAAGCATGATGCATTGTTTTTGGAGTCTTGTGTGAAAAAATGAGTTTCTATATTTCTCCTTATAATGATGCATGCTTTAAATTGAGCTCTTGATTTAAATGAGAAAATCAGTTTCATGATTGTTGTTCTCCTTATATGCATAAATTGGGGAGTTGGTAAAAGTTGTTAGAGTTGATTAGTTGAGCGTGCTTAAGTGTATTCTTGATGTAGCATGATTGTGTTTTAATAAGATAATTGCATATTGTGTTCTTGTTATGGGCATGAGGTGCTATGGAGAAGGAAGTTCCTCCAAATAAATGAGAAATGAGAAAAAAAGAAGGTTTGAGGCATGTTGAGTTGTAGGTGTGATTCCTACTTTCATAAATTTGAATGAAGTTGTGTTGTAATGGCTTGTTATGTGGAGTTGATGTTTCCTCCTTGATGAGTTCTTTCATATTGATATTGTATGATTGTTGTGGGCTGCTAGTCTTGAGTCATTACAATTAATGTTTTACAGTGTCATTCGAGAACGAATGTTCCATAGTGGGGAATATTGTAACACCCCTCAAAATGAAGTAAGATAAAGTAGAGCCTCACATGGGTCCTATTCATTAATAACTTAGTTAAAATAATGAAGAATAGCCTTTTAGTAAGTTTTAAAGAGATTGGAAGTCAAACGTCAAGGGACAACCAAGACGTTCGGAAACTAGTCTTTTACGTGTTAGTGTCTTCTAGTATGTTGTTCATGCTTTTATGGGTTATTTGGAGTCTAAAATCAGTGGAGGTTACCCTAGTGTCTGAATAAATGGTTTTATGGTCAAAACGTTCGGGTACGACTACCAGGGACCACCCTAAGGATCCCCGAGGAGGACCCCAACCCTTGGCCAAGCAAGCTTCCAAGGCATCTTGAAGTTGTCATTGGAGGGAGTGGCTCCGCATCGCAGACCTTCTCAAGCAATGGCCAAAATGTGGCACCGTGTCGCGGAGACATCGCGGACTCTACTGTCTCGAATTTAATTTCCAGAAAACTTGTGGGAACACCTTCGTGTTGGCGACGAAATCTGCAAAAATAAAACTCAAGTTCGACTTGTTTAAAAAGGTCCAACTAAGTGACGGGTACTTTGGGTACTTTGGGTTATTATTATTTTAAGTGTTTTTAAGTATTTTAAAAGGTATTAAAACATTTATGAGGTGTTTTTGAATTCATTCTTCTAAAATCAAAACCCCAAAAGTTCTTTCTCTCTCTAAAGTTCTTTCAAAATTCAAAGGAAGAAGAAGGTGGAGAGCTAGGGGTTTCAATTGAGGGTTCCCTTCCACCAAATATCGTTGAGATTTCATAAATTGAGGTATGGTGGTTCTTTATCTAGGACTCATCTTAATCCTAGAGTCAATTTCAAAGGATTTTACAATGTTTTCAAAAAGTGACTAAAAGCTTCTTTTTGAATTCTATCAAGGATTCTTGTATGAAAATGATTTGAAACGTTTGGGTATGGATTAATTGAAGTGTTTGTGGTTTTTGTATGCAATACTCCATGAGCCCTTTTCTTCTACAAAACCCTAAAATTTGCTATGAAGTGCGTCT
>NW_006239034.1:437540-452616 GCF_000226075.1 Solanum tuberosum | reverse complement strand
CTCCGCATCGCGGACCTGCTCCACCAATGGCCAAAAGGTAGCCCCGCATCGCGGAGACACCGCAGACTCTACTGTCTCGAATTTAATTTCCAAAAAACTTGTGGGAACTCCTCCACGTCGCGGACTTGTTTCCCGACGAAATCTATGAAAATAAAACTCAAGTTTGACTTGTTTAAAAAGGTCCAACTAAGTGAGGGGTAGTTTGAGTACTTTGGGTTATTATTATTGTAAGTGTTTTTAAGTATTTTAAAGGTATTAAAACATTTATGAGGTGTTTTTGAATTCATTCTTCTAAAATCAAAACCCCAAAGTTCTTTCTCTCTCTAAAGTTCTTTCAAGTTCAAGGAAGAAGAAGGTGGAGAGCTAGGGTTTCAATTGAGGGTTCCCTTCCACCAAATTTCGTTGAGATTTCATCAATTGAGGTATGGTGGCTCTTTATCTAGGACTCATCTTCATCCTAGAGTCAATTTCAAAGGATTTTACAATGTTTTCAAAAGTGACTAAAAGCTTATTTTTGAATTCTATCAAGGATTCTTGTATGAAAATAATTTGTAACGTTTGGGTTTTGATTAATTGATGTGTTTGTGGTTTTTGTATGAAATACTACATGAACCCTTGTCTTCTACAAAACCCTAACATTTGCTATATGAAGTGGGTCTATTCCTATAATTTCAAAGTTGATGGAATTATGTGTAAAGTGAATGGTATTTATATCTGTTGTGTTTATTAACGTTTATTTATGATTTATTGTTGATAATAGATGAATTAAGGGTGGTAAGCCTTATGGGTGAAGTATTGGTGATTTTGGCTATGGCTTTAGATTATGGTAAGAAGGCTTGCACTTTCTTTATTGAATTGATTGTTGTGGATAGGTTGGATCCAAAGGTGTTATATCTTATTCTTGTGTGGTATTATTGTGAATTGTAGCCATGAAGGCATTGGTGAAGTTGTTGTATAATGTGGGAAAATTGCATTGTTGTGAATTGAGGCCACGAAGGGCATTATATGAGTGTTATTACATTGTTGTATTCTTATATACATATGAGGCTATATGTAAAGTCCTATATGAAGCTATATGTAAAGTTTGTGTGAAGCTATAATGTGAAGATGTTCTAATGGTATTAATGAGTTTTTGTATAAAGTGGTATTATGCTAATGTGAAAGCATGTTTCTCTTGAAATGGTGATATGTGGTGATGATGGACTATGATGAGTCTCTATAAGATGATGTTGTAGCTCATATGCTAGACTTGTACCAATTGAAGGAGGTGGCCCAAATTTGGTACACTCAATGGAAGTCGAATAGGCCAGAGGAAGCGGTAACTATAGAATGGGAGGAGTTTAAGGAAGCATTCTTGGGTAAGTACTTTCCCGTAGAGAAGAGGTAGTGCAAAATTGAGGAGTTCATTAATCTTAGGCTAGGTAATATGAGTGTGGAGGAGTATGCTTTGAAGTTCTCTATGTTGTCTAGGTATGCTCCATCTTAGGTGTCTAACTGTAGAGAGGAGCTGAGTAGGTTTGTTACCGGTGTATCCGACTTGGTGAAAGAAAAGTGTCGTACGGCAATGCTCCATGGTGACATGAACATCTCTAGGCTTGTTGTGTATGAGCAATCTATTGAGGAGTCCAAGATGACTAGGGTTAGAAAAGATTTGAAAAGGGGTAGGTATGAGGATTAAGGACAACCTAGGTTAAGAAGAGGGATCCAAATCAAGATTTATCAAGTGCTCCTAAGGTTAACCATGAAGGAGGTGGTGGTTCTCAAATTGCTATGGTTGTGGGAAAATTGATAACAAGGTGAGAGATTGTCCTAATATTGTGGCTAAAATAAGGTGTGCTAGGCAAGCTCCTTATAGTGGTCCCAGTGTTGATGGTCAAGCAAGGAATCGTTTCTATGCTCTTCAAGCTAACAAGGAAGTAAATTCGGATGAAGGTGCCGGTAAGTCATAATTTCTAGTTTTGTGTTTGTTTAGATGGGTTTTTCCAAAGTGGGGGATGGTATGTTGAATGATGAGTTGAGGTGAATTTGGATATTCTTGTCTCCTTCTTCTATTCCTAATCGAGTTTGAGTCATAGAATTGTAGAAGCATGATGCATGGTTTTTGGAGTCTTGTGAGAAAAAAATGAGTTTCGATATTTCTCCTTATAATGATGCATGCTTTAAATTGAGCTCTTGATTTAAAAGAGAAAATCAGTTTCATGATCGTTGTTCTCCTTATATGCATAAATTGAGGAGTTGCGAAAAGTTGTTCGAGTTGATTAGTTGAGCATGGTTAAGTGTATTCTTGATGTAGCATGATTGCGTTTTAATAAGATAATTGCATATTGTGTTCTTTGATGTTGTTATGAGCATGAGGTGCTATGGAGAAGGAAGTTCTCCAAATAAATGAGAAATGAAAAACAAAAAGGGTTTGAGGCATGTTGAGTTGTAGGTGTGATTCCTACTTCTATAAATTTGAATGCAGTTGTGTTGTAATGGCTTGTTATGTGGAGTTGATGTTTCCTCTTTGATGAGTGCTTTCACATTGATATTGTATGATTGTTGTGGGCTGCTAGTCTTGAGTCATTACACTTAATGTTTTACAGTGTCATTCGAGACCGAATGTTCCCAAGTGGGGAATATTGTAACACCCCTCAAAATGAAGTAAGATAAAGTAGAGCCTCACATGGGTCCTATGCATTAATAACTTGTTAAAATAATGAAGAATAGCCTTTTTAGTCAGTTTTAAAGAGATCGGAAGTCAAACGTCAAGGGACGACTAAGATATTCGGAAACTAGTCTTTTACGTGTTGGTGTCTTCTAGAATGTTGTTCATGTTTTTATGGGTTATTTGGAGTCTAAAATCAGTGGAGGTGACCCTAGTATCTTAATAAATGTTTTTAGGGTCAAAAACGTTCGGGTACAACTCCCCTGGGGACCACCCTAAGGTTCCCCCGAGGAGGACCCCAACCCTTGGCCAAGCAAGCTTCCAAGGCAGCTTGAAGTTGTTGTTGGAGGGAGTTGCTCCGCATCGCGGACCTGCTCCACCAATAGCTAAAAAGTGGCACCGCGTCGCGGAGACACCGCGGACTCCACTGTCTCGAATTTAATTTCCAGAAAACTTGTGGGAACAACTTCGCGTTTGCGACGAAATATGCAAAAAAAAACTCAAGTTTGACTTGTTTAAAAAGGTCCAACTAAGTGAGGGTTAGTTTGGGTACTTTGGGTTATTATTATTTTAAGTGTTTTTAAGTATTCTAAAGGTATTAAAACATTTATGAGGTGTTTTTGAATTCATTCTTCTAAAATCAAAACCCCAAAGTTCTTTCTCTCTAAAGTTCTTTCAAATTCAAGGAAGAAGAAGGTGGAGAGCTAGGGTTTCAATTGAGGGTTCCCTTCCACCAAATATCGTTGAGATTTCATCAATTGAGTTATGGTGGCTCTTTATCTAGGAGTCATCCTCATCCTAGAGTCAATTTCAAAGGTTTTTACAATGTTTTCAAAAATTGACCAAAAGCTTCTTTTTGAATTGTATCCAGGATTCTTGTATGAAAATGATTTGAAACGTTTGGGTATGGATTAATTGATGTGTTTGTGTTTTTGTATGAAATACTCCATGAAACCTTGTCTTTTACAAAACCCTAAAATTTGCTATGAAGTGGGTCTATTCCTATAAATTCAAAGTTGATGGAATTATGTGTAAAGTGAATGGTATTTATATCTCTTGTGTTTATTAACTTTTATTCATGATTAATTGTTGATAATAGATGAATTAAGGGTGGTAAGCCTTATGGGTGAAGTATTGGTGATTTTGGCTATGGCTTTGGATTATGGTAAGAAGGCTTTAACTCTCTTTATTGAATTGATTGTTGTTGGTAGGTTGGATCCAGAAGTGTTATATCTTACTCTTGTGTGGTATTATTGTGAATTGTACCCATGAAGGCATTGGTAAAGTTGTTGTATAATGTGGGAAAATTGCATTGTTGTGAATTGAGGCCACGAAGGGCATTTTATGTATGTTATTACATTGTTGTATTATTATACACATATGAGGCTATATGTAAAGTCTTATATGAAGCTATATGTAAAGTTTGTGTCAAGCTATAATGTGAAGATGTTCTAATGGTATTAATGTGATATTGTATAAAGTGGTATTATGCTAATGTGAAAGCATGTTTCTCTTGAAACGGTGATATGTTATCTTCATCCTAGAGTCAATTTCAAAGTATTTTACAATATTTTCAAAAAGTGACTAAAAGCTTCTATTTGAATTCTATCAAGGATTCTTGTATGAAAATGATTTGAAACGTTTGGGTATGGATTAATTGATGTGTTTGTGGTTTTTGAATGAAATACTCCATAAACCCTTGTGTTGGTTTGGATGGGTTTTTCCTAACTGCGGGATGGTATGTTGAATGATGTGTTGAGGTGAATCTGGATATTCTTGTCTCCTTCTTCTATTCCTAATCGAGTTAGAGTCAAAGAATTGTAGAAGCATGATGCATGGTTTTTGGAGTCTTGTGCGAAAAAAATGAGTTTCTATATTTCTTCTTATAATGATGCATGCTTTAAATTGAGCTCTTGATTTAAATGAGAAAATCAATTTCATGATCGTTGTTCTCCTTATATGCATAAATTGAGGAGTTGCTAAAAGTTGTTAGAGTTGATTAGTTGAGCATGCTTAAGTGTATTCTTGATGTAGCATGATTGTGTTTTAATAAGATAATTGCATATTGTGTTCTTTGATGTTGTTATGAGCATGAGGTGCTATGGAGAAGGAAGTTCCTCCAAATAAAAGAGGAATGGAAAAAAAAGGGTTTGAGGCATGTTACGTTGTAGGTGTGATTCCTACTTCCATAAATTTGAATGAAGTTGTGTTGTAATGGCTTGTTATGTGGAGTTGATGTTTCCTCCTTGATGAGTGCTTTCATATTGATATTGTATGATTGTTGTGGGCTGCTAGTCTTGAGACATTACCCTTAATGTTTTAAAGTGTCATTCGAGGACGAATGTTCCCAAGTTGGGGATATTATAACACCCCTCAAAAGGAAATAGGATAAAGTAGAGCCTCACATGGGTCCTATGCATTAATAACTTGTTAAAATAATGAAGAATAGCCTTTTTAGTCAGTTTTAAAGAGTTTGGAAGTCAAACGTCAAGGGACGACCAAGACGTTCTTAAAGAGATTGGAAGTCAAACGTCAAGGGACGACCATGACATTCGAAAACTAGTCTTTTACGTGTTGATGTGTTGTAGTATGTTGTTCATGTTTTTATGGGTTGTTTTGGAGTCTAAAATCAGTGGAGGTGACCCTAGTGTCTTAATAAATGTTTTTAGGGTCAAAACGTTCGGGTACGACTCCCCGGGACCACCCTAAGGGTCCCCGAGGAGGACCCCAACCCTTGGCCAAGCAAACTTCCAAGGCAGCTTGAAGTTGTTATTGGAGGGAGTGGCTCCGCGTCGCGGACCTGCTCCACCAATTGCCAAAAAGTGGCACCGCATCGCGGAGACCCCGCAGACTGTACTGTCTCGAATTTAATTTCCAGAAAACTCTTGGAAAAACCTTCGCGTCGCGAACTTGTTTCTCGACGAAATCTACAAAAATAAAACTCAAGTTGGACTGGTTTAAAAAGGTCCAACTAAGTGAAGGGTATTTTGGGTACTTTGGGTTATTATTATTTTAAGTGTTTTTAAGTATTTTAAAGGTATTAAAACATTTAAGAGGTGTTTTTGAATTCATTCTTCCAAAATCAAAACCCCAAAGATCTTTCTCTCTCTAAAGTTATCTCAAGTTCAAGAAAGAAGAAGGTGGAGAGCTAGGGTTTCAACTGAGGGTTCCCTTCCACCAAATTTCGTTTATATTTCATCAATTGAGGTATGGTGGCTCTTTATCTAGGACTCATCTTCATCCTAGAGTCAATTTCAAAGGATTTTACAATGTTTTCAAAAAAGTGACTAAAAGATTCTTTTTGAATTCTATCAAGGATTCTTGTATAAAAATAATTTGAAACGTTTGGGCATGGATTAATTGATGTGTTTGTGGTTTTTGAATGAAATACTCCATGAACCCTTGTCTTCGACAAAACCCTAAAATTTGCTACGAAGTGGGTCTATTCTATAGGACGGTAGAAGTTTCACTTCTTTCATTAATCTTTACGTCGTGCCTTAGAGTTTTTGTCTATGAGTATCTTTCCTAATCCGTCTCTTGTGTTTATAGGCTATGAATACGAGGGCTAATCCTTGGAGAGCAGAAGAGGAGAATGTGGATGGGGGAGTTCCTCCCCAACGTCTTCAAGGTGACCAAGTCCCCATAGGCAATCAAGATAATGAGGTTCCAGTGGTTCCCCCGGCCATGACTAATGAAGAGATTAGGGCGGCTTTTCTAACTCTAGCTCACGCCATGACGGCTCAAGCAAATAGAGATGTGGGGCCTAGGGTGAATGCTAATGAGAGTACGGCTGCCTCAAGGTTGAGAGACTTCGTGAGGATGAATCCTCCTATCTTTTTGGGCTCTAGAATTGGAGAAGATCCCCAAAGATTCTTGGATGAGATTTACAAAAATTGTGGATGCTATGGGAGTATCTTCTAGAGAGAAAGCGGAATTGGCTTCATACCAATTGAAGGAGGTGGCCCAAATTTGGTACACTCAATGGATGGCAAATAGGCCGGAGGAAGCGGGTCCTATAGAATGGGAGGGGTTTAAGGAAGCATTCTTGGGTAAGTACTTTCCCCTAGAGAAGAGGGAGTGCAAAATTGAGGAGTCCATTAATCTTAGGTAAGGTAATATGAGTGTGGAGTATGCTTTGAAGTTCTCTATGTTGTAGGTATGCTCTATCTTTGGTGTCTAACTCTAGAGATGAGATGAGTAGGTTTGTTACCGGTATATCCGACTTGGTGAAAGAAGAGTGCCGTACGACAATGCTCCATGGTGACATGAACATCTCTAGGCTTGTTGTGTATGCTCAATCTATTGAGGAGTCCAAAATGACTAGGGTGAGGAAAGATTTGAAAAGGGGTAGGTATAGGATCAAGGACAACCTAGGTTTAAGAAGAGGGCTCCAAATCAAGATTTATCAAGTGCTCCTAAGGTTAACCACGAAGGAGGTGGTGGTTCTCAAATTTCTAAGCCTACTTGTTCCACTTGTGGAAAGAAGTATTTTGGGAAGTGTCTATCCGGCACTAGTGGTTGCTATGGTTGTGGGAAATATGATCACAAGGTGAGAGATTGTCCTAATATTGTGGCTAAAGGAAGGAATGCTAGGCAAGCTCCTTATAGTGGTCCTAGTGTTGATGGTCAAGCAAGGAATCGTTTCTATGCTCTCCAAGCTAACAAGGAAGCAAATCCGGATGAAGGTGCCGGTAAGTCATAATTTCTAGTTTTGTGTTGGTTTAGATGGGTTTCTCCTAAGTGGGGGATGGTATGTTGAATGATGCGTTGAGGTGAGTTTGGATATTCTTGTCTCCTTTTTCTATTCCTAATCGAGTTTGAGTCATAGAATTGTAGAATCATGATGCATGGTCTTTAGAGTCTTGTGTGGAGTCATAGAATTGTAGAAGCATGATGCATTGTTTTTGGAGTCTTGTGTGAAAAAATGAGTTTCTATATTTCTCCTTATAATGATGCATTCTTTAAATTGAGTTCTTGATTTAAATGAGAAAATCAGTTTCATGATTGTTGTTCTCCTTATATGCATAAATTGGGGAGTTGGTAAAAGTTGTTAGAGTTGATTAGTTGAGCGTGCTTAAGTGTATTCTTGATGTAGCATGATTGTGTTTTAATAAGATAATTGCATATTGTGTTCTTTGATGTTGTTATGAGCATGAGGTGCCATGGAGAAGGAAGTTCCTCCAAATAAATGAGAAATGGAAAAAAAAAAAGGGTTTGAGGCATGTTACGTTGTAGGTGTGATTCCTAATTCCATAAATTTGAATGAAGTTGTGTTGTAATGGCTTGTTATGTGGAGTTGATGTTTCCTCCTTGATGAGTGCTTTCATATTGATATTGTATGATTGTCGTGGGCTGCTAGTCTTGAGACATTACCCTTAATGTTTTAAAGTGTCATTCGAGGACGAATGTTCCCAAGTTGGGGATATTATAACACCCCTCAAAAGGAAATAGGATAAAGTAGAGCCTCACATGGGTCCTATGCATTAATAACTTGTTAAAATAATGAAGAATAGCCTTTTTAGTCAGTTTTAAAGAGTTTGGAAGTCAAACATCAAGGGAAGACCAAGACGTTCGGAAACTAGTATTTTAAGTGTTGGTGTGTTCTAGTATGTTGTTCATGTTTTTATGGGTTGATTGGAGTCTAAAATCAGTGGAGGTGACCCTAGTGTCTTAATAAATGTTTTTAGGGTCAAAACGTTCGGGTACGACTCCCCGGGACCACCCTAAGCGTCCTTTAGGGGCACCCTAACCATTGGTCAAGCAAGCTTCCAAGGCAGCTTGAAGTTGTTATTGAAAGGAGTGGCTCCGCGTCGCGGACCTGCTCCACCAATGACCAAAAAGTGGCTCCGCGTCGCGGAGACACCGCGGACTCAACTGTCTCGAATTTAATTTCCAGAAAACTTGTGGGAATACTTCCGCCTCGCGAACTTCTTTTTCGACGAAATCCGCAAAAATAAAACTCAAGTTGGACTTGTTTAAAAAGGTCCAACTAAGTGAGGGGTAGTTTGGGATATTATTATTTTAAGTGTTTTTAAGTATTTTAAAGGTATTAAAATATTTAATAGGTGTTTATGAATTCATTCTTCCAAAATCAAAACCCCAAAGTTCTTTCTCTCTCTAAAGTTCTCTCAAGTTCAAGGAAGAAGAAGGTGGAGAGCTAGGGTTTCAATTGAGGGTTCCCTTCCACCAAATTTCGTTGAGATTTCATCAGTTGAGGTATGGTGGCTCTTAATCTAGGTCTCATCCTTATCCTAGAGTCAATTTCAAAGGAGTTTACAATGTTTTCAAAAGGTGACTAAAAGCTTCTTTTTGAATTCTATCAAGGATTCTTGCATGAAAATGAGTTGAAACGTTTAGGTATGGATTAATTGATGTGTTTGTGGTTTTTGAATGAAATACTCCATGAACCCTTGTCTTTTACAAAACCCTAAAATTTGCTATGAAGTGCGTCTTTTTCTATAAATTCAAAGTTGATGGAATTATGTGTAAAGAGAATGGTATTTATATCACTTGTGTTTATTAACGTTTATTTATGATTAATTGTTGATAATGGATGAATTATGGGTGGTAAGCCTTATGGGTGAAGTATTGGTGATTTTGGCTATGGCTTTGGATTATGGTAAGAAGGCTTGAACTCTCTTTATTGAATTGATTGTTGTTGGTAGGTTGGATCCAGAAGTGTTATATCTTATTCTTGTGTTGTATTATTGTGAATTGTAGCCATGAAGGCATTGGTGAAGTGGTTGTATAATGTGGGAATATTGCATTGTTGTGAATTGAGGCCACGAAGGACATTATATGAGTGTTATTACATTGTTGTATTATTATACACATATGAGGCTATATGTAAAGTCCTATATGAAGCTATATGTAAAGTTTGTGTGAAGCTATAATGTGAAGATGTTCTAATGGTATTAATGTGATACTGTATAATGTGGTGTTATGCTAATGTGAAAGCATGTTTCTCTTGAAATGGTGATATGTGGTGATGATGGACTATGATGAGTCTCTATAAGATGATGTTGTAGCTCATATGCTAGACTTGTACCAATTGAAGGAGGTGGCCCAAATTTTGTACACTCAATGGAAGGCAAATAGGCCGAAGGAAGCGGTAACTATAGAATGGGAGGAGTTTAAGGAAGCATTCTTGGGTAAGTACTTTCCCCGAGAGAAGAGGGAGTGCAAAATTGGGGAGTTCATTAATCTTAGGCAAGGTAATATGAGTGTGGAGGAGTATGCTTTGAAGTTGTCTATGTTGACTAGGTATGCTCCATCCACTACAAAAAAATCAGCATTTAGCGACTGACGAAATCCGTCACTAATCTATGCTATTCCGTCGCTAAACCGGATTAGCGACGGATTATTGGTTGTTGCTATATCGCTCGTTAGTAATCTCTTAGCGACGAAAAGAAGAGTTTCGTCGCAAGTTTAGAGGCATATTAGAGACGAACGATTTCTGTCGCCACTTGTTAGCGACAGACTGGTCCGTCGTTATACTTATATAGCTTGTTGCTAATTTCATAATTAATTTCGTCATTTAAAATAAATTTGCGATGAAATTTCTGTCACTAATCCGTCAGAAAATATTATGTTATTTGAGCTAGCACATTTGCCACTTAACTATTTCGTTGCTAATCCGTCGCCAACATTTTTTTATAGCAACGACCAAATCGTCATTAAATTTGTTGCTAAATTTTTTCTTGTAAAATCATTTCATTTATTTATTTTAAATAAACTGCTGAAATAAATTAAATAACAATAACTAAATACCTCTCAAATAACAAAAAATCATATAAAATAATATTTAGAGGGTTCAAAACATTCTACAGATGATAAGGCACAAAGATTCTGCCCGTAGTAAGTTTTTGCTTCAAATCCAAGACCCTATATTCTTCTCTTCGTTTCTCCCCGGGCAACTTTGTAGTATGTTTCACATTGATGATCAGATTGAGAGGTTGTTCTTTCCCGTAATATTTCTTCATATTTTCCCTGTAATAAATTGAGATGAAGAGAAAACATTAAAGATTAGGAATAAAATTATAATGGAAGGAAAATGCAGAAACACACATAACCTTTTAGCTTAATTAAATGTGCTATACTTTTTTAGCCAACTTACAGTACATTTAAGCTTATATGTATCAATGATTGTGCAGCAAAACCAACTCAATAGTTCCATCTCAAAAAAATAAGTAGCTCAATAAATTCAAAATAAAGAAAACAACTGAAGTGTCTAGCATGGAGTATTTTCCTAAACAAGCCCGAAAGATGAATGTTTACCATTAAATATTATCCATTTTTTTTGTCAAATAAATTTCCGTCAACCCTACAGAATAAATAACACATCTAGTATTGAAGAGGAAGTTGTTCAACTCAATATGAACCAGAATGATTGAAAGCAATAATTCAGTTGTTCACATGTAAATTCATTGCAACAAGTGTAAACTAAAAGCAAGTTAAATATAAATTCAAGGACATACCAAATAGAAGCATTCCATCTCCTATTGCAGCATCCCCTCTTCATCAGAAAGGCTTGGTTTGTACTAGGTAAAAAAGCTAAAGTTGATTCCTTTAACTAGAAGAAGGCTAATGTTGTGTTAATTATACAAGGACTCAAGATGGTCAACAATGAGAAATACTATTCTATGTGTCTACCACCCATCTTATCTTGCTAAGTTAGTGTCAATCATGCAATAGTATATCGAGTCTGCGACTAAAAATCATGATTCTGAGGGAGATCTCACATGCTCTGATCTCTCTCTCAAGTTATCAACATATGTAATTGGACAAGCTTCTTTTGGTGTGGATTTTTGACTTTCTAAACCAATTTCAGACAAGATGAGTCTTCATCAAGTTCTCGAAAGAATCCCGGGTACTATGGACTGAAAGATGGAAAGAACGTACAAGAATTTAAGCAGTAGGCTGGATGAGATAGTGGCAAAGAGGACGGAGGAAAAAGAAAGTAGCTCGAATTTTTTTTTGTTGCTTATAATGTAGACAATGGAGTCAAAGAAGTTAGCTAAGAATGTTTTCACCTCAGATTATATCGATGTTGTAACTTATGAGCATTTGCTGGCGGGTTCTATTGTTGGCGGGTTCTGCAACAACATCTTTTACTTTCTCTTCTATCATTTGTCTGGTTGCTTGCCATCCAGAAGTTGAGCAGAAGTTGCTTGTTGAGATAGCTTTTGGCCTTGATGATCACATACCTACTGCCGATGATCTTCAGCAGAAATTCTCGTACCTCGATAAGGTAAATGTTATTATTTTATATTTACAAGAATTTCGTATACACTACAAGTAGAAAAAAAAGAGATAATGAGAACTAGTTTATTAAACCATTCTCATTCTTCTTGTAACTGCTTATACATTTTAGGTAATCAAAGAAGCAATGAGATTTTACATTGTCTCGGCCTTAGTTGCCAGAGAAACATCAGCCGAAGTGGAGATTGGAGGCTATAAACTTCCTAAGATTAATATCTGTAACTTTTACTATTTCAAATGCAACTTCACATGTAACTCAATTCTATGCCTAAAAAAGATGAAGTTTACACATAGTCATCACACAATCAAGCACAGTCAAGATGTGATCAACTTATCTCAGTTTATGATAATTGAGCAAATGATCTACATAATAACATACTTGCTACAAATGAACACTGGAAACCAAGTCCGGAACAAGTTAAACATACCTACCAGCTTTTTGAATTTTTTTTACAACAACAAGCTATTGTATTGGTTGTCATTACCCTAATCATTCTATATCACTGGACTCAAACATATATATCACTGTCTTTATAAGTGACTTACAAGGATATATAATTGCTCATTACCAATAACTCTTAACACTATGAGATTTTTGTAATTTATACTTTAATTAATATATATTTATACCTTTATTTATCACTTAACACTCACAAATTAGTAGAATCCGAGTTCATGTAAACATCACTAATGTGGGTATTAACCTTTTTGAACAAAAGAAAAGAAATGGAAAGAGTACTGCATACCATCTTAAAAATCAATTGGAGGAAGGATACGTATTTATGATTATACTATGACTTAATCCATATAGAAGATTTAGGCTAACACATAATTAATACTTCGATATTCAAAATTGAAAAATAAAGGACACAGAGCCAATAATTTCTGTAGGTTGAGGTGGAGGAAGAATGATTGAAAAAACATATAACAACTCCATTGTATGTATGGTCCCAAATAGAACACGTTGAACTTTGAAGTATTGTGCTTTGTCTTTAGTCATGTCAACAATCAACTATCTTTTACCTAAACAAACTTTTTTTTAGCTACAAAGATGACCATTTATTATGTAACAAGACGGAATTAAAATGCTAGTGTTGCAGGGGGTAAATGGAAGTTACCATAAGATTAAAACGTGACTGTTGGTGGTTCACTGTCTGCTGCTCTCGCGGCTACTGCTGATAGTTATCGCCGGCTGCTGCTGTTCGGAGTCGATGATTCTTGGTGGCTCACCGGTCGGAGCTGCTGTTCACCGGAGAAGCAACGCTGGAGAGGAGAGGAAGAGCAGCAGTCTCGCTGCTGCTGCTGGCATAGAGGGGACGGAGAAGGGCAACGGGAGAGAAGAGGAAGAGGGGAGGAGAGTAGAGCAACGTCTCCTCTTGTTCTCACCGGAGATGATGGACAGAGATGGGTGGCTGCCTCGCCGGAGATGGCAGACAGAGAAGAGACGAGGAGGAACAGAAGAGGGTGGGGTGCGGAGGATCTAGAGAAAAGAAAAATGAGAAATTTAGGTTTGGGTCTTTTGGTAGATAAAAATAGGAAAGCTAGGGAGTTAGATCTTGACCCTAGGATTAATTGAACTGAGAGGCTAAGATTGAAAGGATGAGATCAATGGTCAGGATTAAAAGATGTGGGTTGGCTTGAAATCTGAAATTGGAGTGAATTTCAACGGAATTAGTGACGGATTCTAATATCCGTCGCTTTTAAATAAATATATCTTTAGAAAATATTATATTGACGGATATTTTTGTCACTATATAATATAATTTTTATAAAAATATATTTTAATAGTTTTAGCAACCTTTTTTTCCGTCACTAATTCTGTCGCCCAATATTAATTAAATTTGTCACCACTACTTTGTATTAAATCCGTAGGAAAAATTGGGCAACAAATTTTCACGCTATTATTTAGCGACGGATTAAATATTCCGTTGCAAATCCGTTGCTATATTATAAATCAAAAAATCATTTGTTAATTTTAAAACAAATTGGTTATTCCGTTGCAAATTCGTCGTTATATAGTGACAGAATATTGTTCATCTTTAATATCCGTCGCTAAATGCTATTTTTTTAGTAGTGATCATTGGTGTCTAACTCTAGAGAGGAAATGAGTATATTTGTTACCGGTGTATCCGACTTCGTGCAAGAAGAGTGCCGTACGACAATGCTCCATGGTGACATGAACATCTCTAGGCTAGTTGTGTGTGAGCAATCTATTGAGGAGTCCAAGATGACTAGGGTTAGGAAAGATTTGAAAAGGGGTAGGTATGAGGATCAAAGACAACCTAGGTTTAAGAAGAGGGCTCCAAATCAAGATTTAGCAAGTGCTCCTAAGGTTAACCAACAAGGAGGTGGTGGTTCTCAAATTGCTAGGCCTACTTGTTCCACTTGTTGAAAGAAGCATTTTGGGAAGTGTCTATCCGGCACTAGTGGTTGCTATGGTTGTGGGAAACATGATCACAACGTGAGAGATTGTCCTAATATTGTGGCTAAAAAAGGAATGCTAGGCAAGCTCCTTATAGTGGTCCTAGTGTTGATGGTCAAGCAAGGAATCGTTTCTATGCTCTCCAAGATAACAAGGTAGTTAGGCAAGCTCCTTATAGTGGTCCTAGTGTTGATGGTCAAGCAAGGAATCGTTTCTATGCTCTCCAAGCTAACAAGGAAGCAAATCCGGATGAAGGTGCCGGTAAGTCATAATTTCTAGATTTTTGTTGGAATCCTTTTGTGTTGGTTTAGCTGGGTTTCTCCTAAGTGGGGGATGGTTTGTTGAATGATGAGTTGAGGTGACTTTGGATATTCTTGTCTCCTTCTATTCCTAATCGAGTTTGAGTCATAGAATTGTAGAAGCATGATGCATGGTTTTTGGAGTCTTTTGTGAAAAAAATGAGTTTCTATATTTCTCCTTATAATGATGCATGCATTAAATTGAGCTCTTGATTTAAATGAGAAAATCAGTTTCATGATCGTTGTTCTCCTTATATGCATAAATTGGGGAGTTGCTAAAAGTTGTTAGAGTTGATTAGTTGAGCATGCTTAAGTGTATTCTTGATGTAGCATGATTGTGCTTTAACAAGATAATTGCATATTGTGGTCTCGTTATGAGCATGAGGTGCTATGGAGAAGGAAGTTCCTACAAATAAATGAAAAATGGAAAAAAAGAGAAAAGGGGTT
>NW_006239034.1:435604-435888 GCF_000226075.1 Solanum tuberosum | reverse complement strand
AATGTTTTCAAAAAGTGACTAAAAGCTTCTTTTTGAATTCTATCAAGGGTTCTTGCCTGAAAATGATTTGAAACGTTTGGGTATAGATTAATTGATGTTTTTGTGGTTTTTGAATGAAATACTCCATGAACCCTTGTCTTCTACAAAACCTTAAAATTCGCTATAAAGTGGGTCTATTCCTATAAATTCAAAGTTGATGGAATTTTGTGTAAAGTGAATGGTACTGATATCTCTTGTGTTGTTTAATGTTTATTTATGATTAATTGTTGATAATGGATGAATTA
>NW_006239034.1:435075-435259 GCF_000226075.1 Solanum tuberosum | reverse complement strand
ATATGAGGCTATATGTAAAGTCCTATATGAAGCTATATGTAAAGTTTGTGTGAAGCGATAATGTGAAGATTTTCTAATGGTATTAATGTGAAATTGTATAAACTGGTATTATGCTAATGTGAAAGCATGTTTCTCTTGAAATGGTGATATGTGGTGATGATGGACTATGATGAGTCTCTATAAG
>NW_006239034.1:434692-434901 GCF_000226075.1 Solanum tuberosum | reverse complement strand
TGTGAAGCTATAATGTGAAGATGTTCTAATGGTATTAATGTGATATTTTATAAAGTGGTATTATGCTAATGTGAAAGCATGTTTCTCTTGAAATGGTGATATGTGGTGATGATGGACTATGATGAGTCTCTATAAGATGTTGTTGTAGCTCATATGTTAGACTTGTACCAATTGAAGGAGGTGGCCCAAATTTGGTACACTCAATGGAA
>NW_006239034.1:426503-434171 GCF_000226075.1 Solanum tuberosum | reverse complement strand
GGCCCAAATTTGCTACACTCAATGGAAGGCAAATAGGCCGGAGGAAGCGGTAACTATAGAATGGGAGGAGTTTAGGGAAGCATTCTTGCGTAAGTACTTCCCCCTAGAGAAGAGGGAGTGCAAAATTGAGGAGTTCATTAATCTTAGGCAAGGTTATATGAGTGTGGAGGAGTATGCTTTGAAGTTGTCTATGTTGTCTAGGTATCCTCCATCTTTGGTGTCTAACTCTAGAGAGGAGATGAGTAGGTTTGTACCGGTGTATCCGACTTGGTGTAAGAAGAGTGCCGTACGGTAATGCTCCATGGTGACATGAACATCTCTAGGCTTGTTGTGTATGAGCAATCTATTGAGGAGTCCAAGATTACTAGGGTCAAGAAAGATTTGAAAAGGGGTAGGTATGAGGATCAAGGACAACCTAGGTTTAAGAAGAGGGCTCCAAATCAAGATTTATCAAGTGCTCCTAAGGTTAACCTTGAAGGAGGTAGTGGTTCACAAATTCCTAATCCTACTAGTTCCACTTATGGAAAGAAGCATTTTGGGAAGTGTCTATCCGGCACTAGTGGTTGCTATGGTTATGGGAAAAATGATCACAAGGTGAGACATTATCCTAATATTGTGGCTAAAGGAAGGAATGATAGGCAAGCTCCCTATAGTGGTCCTAGTGTTGATGGTCAAGCAAGGAATCGTTTCTATGCTCTCCAAGCTAACTAGGAAGTAAATCCGGATGAGGGTGCCGTTAATTCATAATATCTAGTTTTGTGTTGGTGTAGATGGGTTTCTCCGAAGTGGGGGATGGTATGTTGAATGATGAGTTGAGGTGAGTTTGGATATTCTTGTCTCCTTCTTCTATTCCTAATCGAGTTTGAGTCATAGAATTGTAGAAGCATGATGCATGGTTTTTGGAGTCTTGTGTGAAGAAAATGAGTTTCTATATTTCTCCTTATAATGATTATGCATGCTTTAAATTGACCTCTTGATTTAAATTATTAAATCAGTTTCATGATCGTTGTTCTCCTTATATGCATAAATTGGGGAGTTGCTAAAAGTTGTTAGCGTTGATTAGTTGAGCATGCTTAAGTGTATTCTTGATGTAGCATGATTGTGCTTTAATAAGATAATTGCATATTGTGTTCTTGTTATGAACATGAGGTGCTATGGAGAAGGAAGTTCATCCAAATAAATGAGAAATGGAAAAAAAGAAAAGGGTTTGAGGCATGTTACGTTGTAGGTGTGATTCCTACTTCCATAAATTTGAATGAAGTTGTGTTGTAATGGCTTGTTATGTGGAGTTGATGTTTCCTCCTTGATGAGTGCTTTCATATTGATATTGTATGATTGTCGTGGGCTGCTAGTCTTGAGACATTACCCTTAATGTTTTAAAGTGTCATTCGAGGACGAATGTTCCCAAGTGGGGGATATTGTAACACCCCTCAAAATGAAGTAAGATAAAGTAGAGCCTCACATGGGTCCTATGCATTAATAACTTGTTAAAATAATGAAGAATAGCCTTTTTAGTCAGTTTTAAAGAGTTTGGAAGTCAAACGTCAAGGGACGACCAAGACGTTCGGAAACTAGTCTTTTACGTGTAGGTGTGTTCTAGTATGTTGTTCATGTTTTTATGGGTTGTTTGGAGTCTAAAATCAGTAGAGGTGACCCTAGTGTCTTAATAAATGTTTTTAGGATCAAAACGTTCGGGTACGACTCCCCGAGACCACCCTCCAAGCCATTCAGAAACTAGTCTTTTACGTGTTGGTGTGTTCTAGTATGTTGTTTATGTTTTTATGGGTTGTTCGGAGTCTAAAATAAGTGGAGGTGACCCTAGTGTCTTAATAAATGTTTTTAGGATCAAAACGTTCGGGTACGACTCCCCGAGACCACCCTCCAAGCCATTCAGAAACTAGTCTTTTACGTGTTGGTGTGTTCTAGTATGTTGTTTATGTTTTTATGGGTTGTTCGGAGTCTAAAATAAGTGGAGGTGACCCTAGTGTCTTAATAAATGTTTTTAGGATCAAAACGTTCGGGTACGACTCCCCGAGACCACCCTCCAAGCCATTCAGAAACTAGTCTTTTACGTGTTGGTGTGTTCTAGTATGTTGTTTATGTTTTTATGGGTTGTTCGGAGTCTAAAATAAGTGGAGGTGACCCTAGTGTCTTAATAAATGTTTTTAGGATCAAAACGTTCGGGTACGACTCCCCGGGACCACCCTAAGGGTCCCCGAGGAGGACCCCAACCCTTGGAGGGAGTGGCTCCGCGTCGCGGACCTGCTCCACCAATGGCCAAAAGGTAGCCCCGCATCGCGGAGACACCGCAGACTCTACCGTCTCGAATTTAATTTCCAGAAAACTTGTGGGAACACCTCCGCGTCGCGAACTTGTTTCCCGACGAAATCTACAAAAATAAAACTCAAGTTGGACTTATTTAAAAAGGTCCAACTAAGTGAGGGGTAATTTGGGTACTGGGTTATTATAATTTTAAGTGTTTTTAAGTATTTTAAAGGTATTAAAACATTTAAGAGGTGTTTTTGAATTCATTCTTCCAAAATCAAAACCCTTTGTTCTTTCTCTCTCTAAAGTTCTCTTGAGTTCAAGGAAGAAGAAGGTGGAGAGCTAGGGTTTCAATTGAGGGTTCCCTTCCACCAAATTTCGTTGAGATTTCATCAATTGAGGTATGATGACTCTTCATCTAGGACTCATCTTAATCCTAGAGTCAATTTCAAAGGATTTTCCAATGTTTTCAAAAAGTGACTAAAAGCTTGTTTTTGAATTCTATCAAGGGTTCTTGTATGAAAATGATTTGAAACGTTTGGGTATGGATTAATTGATGTGTTTGTGGTTTTTGAATGAAATACTCCATGAACCCTTGTCTTTTACAAAACCCTAAAATTTGCTATGAAGTGCGTCTTTTTCTATAAATTCAAAGTTGATGGAATTATGTGTAAAGTGAATGGTATTGATATCTCTTGTGTTGTTTAATGTTTATTTATGATTAATTGTTGATAATGGATGAATTATGGGTGGTAAGCCTTATGGGTGAAGTATTGGTGATTTTGGCTATGGCTTTGGATTATGGTAAGAAGGCTTGAACTCTCTTTATTGAATTGATTGTTGTTGGTAGGTTGGATCCAGAAGTGTTATATCTTATTCTTGTGTTGTATTATTGTGAATTGTAGCCATGAAGGCATTGGTGAAGTGGTTGTATAATGTGGGAATATTGCATTGTTGTGAATTGAGGCCACGAAGGACATTATATGAGTGTTATTACATTGTTGTATTATTATACACATATGAGGCTATATGTAAAGTCCTATATGAAGCTATATGTAAAGTTTGTGTGAAGCTATAATGTGAAGATGTTCTAATGGTATTAATGTGATACTGTATAATGTGGTGTTATGCTAATGTGAAAGCATGTTTCTCTTGAAATGGTGATATGTGGTGATGATGGACTATGATGAAGATAAGATGATGTTGTAGCTCATATGCTAGACTTGAGTATCTTGTCTTGTGTCATGAAAGCTTGATTATGTATATGAGTATATGAATGTTTGGTTGGGCTATGACTTAGTAATGGAGCTCTTCCTATAAATGCTAAAAGAGGAATTCTAGGCCAAGACTTGAATTGGCAAGACTTAAGCATAGTGCCTTTTCATGAGTCTAGCTTTCCTAAGTAAATGTATAACCTTGAATGATGGGCCTTAGGGTGATGTTCCCTTCTTGAGTGAAATGCTTAGAGATGGATGGAGCCGGAACGGAATGAGAATCCTTATCTAAGAAAGTCAAATGAACTATCCTTATGAACCTAGATTGGCTATGACTAAGAAATGGGGCCTTTCTTGGGAAGAGGTACTATGAGTCGGTTGAACTAGAAAAGGAACCCTCTCTAGTACATATGTGATTGAATACTCTATGGAAACCAAGGCTAAGCACCGAGTGGATGTGGTTAGGATGGTGGCCTAGTTGGGCATGAGATTAGGCACAATGAACATCCTTGGACATCTCTTAAACCATGTGCCAACATGGGTTGCTTTTAGTTCTACCCTTGGCAAGTAGAACAACCTCCACGGAGTAGGATAGACTCCGGATTCCATACCTTGCTAGAACGGTCTATGTCGGTTAAGGCCTATTTCCATCATATGGGATATGCACTCTAATATTGGATAGGTTCTACAACGTGTAGGTAGTAGTATGAGATGCTATCTACACATGGCACGAGTAGGCTTAGAAGATACTAAAGTGAGTTCCCTAAGCCTTAGGGCTATTATGTGGTTGTCCCCTATATGCTTGTGTGTCTCCTAAATGGTTTTATAAAGAATGTTGACTCAGTATGTTATAATGTAATGATAAAACCCTTGTCTATGGTAACTCTTAGGAACACTTAGGTGTATATGAAGAGGTTTTATGGGCGGTCACTTCATTATTCACTTAAGTGTGGCTTAGGGTGACTTGAGATAGAGGCTTAAATGGTAATGAAGGACTTACTTTGCTATCTTTTTTAAGTATTGAGTTGTAAATGATGTGAATATGGTCTTATTTGTGAATGGTGACTTGAAATGTGGGTTTATGCTTGTGGTTGTAAAGGTTTGTTAAAGGTCTTAAAAGCATACATTCCTTGTAAATGTCCGTTGTGCATGTTTTCTTGCATGGTCGTCATACTTAGTACTTATTGTACTAATTCCATATTTCTCTATTGTTACAAGTGTAGGTGGTGGAAAGTGAAGAGATTTTTTGAGGAAGCTTGGGATATTGACTATTTCTCAAGAAGTTTGGTATGTCCTCATATATTCGAGGACATAGTTGAACCCTTTCTAGTATTTCCACTTAGAAATTGTATAAGACTTATATTTTGTTGTAAAGGGTCGTGCCCCTAAGATGTTCTATTCGTGTCTAAGATGGTACATGAGACTTAGAAATTCTACTTCGTTACATTTGAAAGATTTTATGAGTATTATGAATTTGTTTTAAAAAGTGTTTAAATTCCTTACGGTTTTTATCACCGAATGCGATGAATGAATGCTAAGAGGCTTGTATTAGACCTCCGAGAGGTCGAGTACGCATGTTACGACTTGGGGGTGCTCTCGGGTCGTTACAAACTTGGTAGCAGGGCATAATGTTTTGGAAATTGTCCCTTAGGATTCAAAGTCTCATATGCCACGTTTAGTAGAGTCTTGTTCATCGGTGTGAGTCGCGACTCATCTATGAGCGAGAGGCTATAGGACGGTAGAAGTTTCACTTCTTTCATTAATCTTTACGTCGTGCCTTAGAGTTTTTGTCTATGAGTATCTTTCCTAATCCGTCTCTTGTGTTTATAGGCTATGAATACGAGGGCTAATCCTTGGAGAGCAGAAGAGGAGAATGTGGATGGGGGAGTTCCTCCCCAACGTCTTCAAGGTGACCAAGTCCCCATAGGCAATCAAGATAATGAGGTTCCAGTGGTTCCCCCGGCCATGACTAATGAAGAGATTAGGGCGGCTTTTCTAACTCTAGCTCACGCCATGACGGCTCAAGCAAATAGAGATGTGGGGCCTAGGGTGAATGCTAATGAGAGTACGGCTGCCTCAAGGTTGAGAGACTTCGTGAGGATGAATCCTCCTATCTTTTTGGGCTCTAGAATTGGAGAAGATCCCCAAAGATTCTTGGATGAGATTTACAAAAATTGTGGATGCTATGGGAGTATCTTCTAGAGAGAAAGCGGAATTGGCTTCATACCAATTGAAGGAGGTGGCCCAAATTTGGTACACTCAATGGATGGCAAATAGGCCGGAGGAAGCGGGTCCTATAGAATGGGAGGGGTTTAAGGAAGCATTCTTGGGTAAGTACTTTCCCCTAGAGAAGAGGGAGTGCAAAATTGAGGAGTCCATTAATCTTAGGTAAGGTAATATGAGTGTGGAGTATGCTTTGAAGTTCTCTATGTTGTAGGTATGCTCTATCTTTGGTGTCTAACTCTAGAGATGAGATGAGTAGGTTTGTTACCGGTATATCCGACTTGGTGAAAGAAGAGTGCCGTACGACAATGCTCCATGGTGACATGAACATCTCTAGGCTTGTTGTGTATGCTCAATCTATTGAGGAGTCCAAAATGACTAGGGTGAGGAAAGATTTGAAAAGGGGTAGGTATAGGATCAAGGACAACCTAGGTTTAAGAAGAGGGCTCCAAATCAAGATTTATCAAGTGCTCCTAAGGTTAACCACGAAGGAGGTGGTGGTTCTCAAATTTCTAAGCCTACTTGTTCCACTTGTGGAAAGAAGTATTTTGGGAAGTGTCTATCCGGCACTAGTGGTTGCTATGGTTGTGGGAAATATGATCACAAGGTGAGAGATTGTCCTAATATTGTGGCTAAAGGAAGGAATGCTAGGCAAGCTCCTTATAGTGGTCCTAGTGTTGATGGTCAAGCAAGGAATCGTTTCTATGCTCTCCAAGCTAACAAGGAAGCAAATCCGGATGAAGGTGCCGGTAAGTCATAATTTCTAGTTTTGTGTTGGTTTAGATGGGTTTCTCCTAAGTGGGGGATGGTATGTTGAATGATGCGTTGAGGTGAGTTTGGATATTCTTGTCTCCTTTTTCTATTCCTAATCGAGTTTGAGTCATAGAATTGTAGAAGCATGATGCATTGTTTTTGGAGTCTTGTGTGAAAAAATGAGTTTCTATATTTCTCCTTATAATGATGCATTCTTTAAATTGAGTTCTTGATTTAAATGAGAAAATCAGTTTCATGATTGTTGTTCTCCTTATATGCATAAATTGGGGAGTTGGTAAAAGTTGTTAGAGTTGATTAGTTGAGCGTGCTTAAGTGTATTCTTGATGTAGCATGATTGTGTTTTAATAAGATAATTGCATATTGTGTTCTTTGATGTTGTTATGAGCATGAGGTGCCATGGAGAAGGAAGTTCCTCCAAATAAATGAGAAATGGAAAAAAAAAAAGGGTTTGAGGCATGTTACGTTGTAGGTGTGATTCCTACTTCCATAAATTTGAATGAAGTTGTGTTGTAATGGCTTGTTATGTGGAGTTGATGTTTCCTCCTTGATGAGTGCTTTCATATTGATATTGTATGATTGTCGTGGGCTGCTAGTCTTGAGACATTACCCTTAATGTTTTAAAGTGTCATTCGAGGACGAATGTTCCCAAGTTGGGGATATTATAACACCCCTCAAAAGGAAATAGGATAAAGTAGAGCCTCACATGGGTCCTATGCATTAATAACTTGTTAAAATAATGAAGAATAGCCTTTTTAGTCAGTTTTAAAGAGTTTGGAAGTCAAACGTCAAGGGACGACCAAGACGTTCGGAAACTAGTCTTTTACGTGTAGGTGTGTTCTAGTATGTTATTCATGTTTTTATGGGTTGTTTGGAGTCTAAAATCAGTGGAGGTGAGCCTAGTGTCTTAATAAATGTTTTTAGGATCAAACGTTCAGATACGACTCCCCGGGACCACCCTAATGGTACCCGAGGAGGACCCCAACCCTTGGCCAAGCAAGCTTCCAAGGAAGCTTGAAATTGTTATTGGAGAGAGTGGCTCCGCGTCGCGGACCAGCTCCACCAATGGCCAAAAAATGGCTACGCGTCGCGGAGACACCGCAGACTCCACTGTCTCGAATTTAATTTCCAGAAAACTTGTGGGAACACCTCCGCGTCGCGAACTTGTTTCCCGACGAAATCTGTGAAAATAAAA
>NW_006239034.1:421301-425012 GCF_000226075.1 Solanum tuberosum | reverse complement strand
TTTCTCCTATGTGGGGGATGGTATGTTGAATGATGCGTTGAGGTGAGTTTGGATATTCTTGTCTCCTTTTTCTATTCCTAATCGAGTTTGAGTCATAGAATTATCGAAGCATGATGCATGGTTTTTGGAGTCTTTTGTGAAAAAAATGAGTTTCTATATTTCTCTTTATAATGATGCATGTTTTAAATTGAGATCTTGATTTAAATGAGTAAATCAGTTTCATGATCGTTGTTCTCCTTATATGCATAAATTGGGGAGTTGCTAAAAGTTGTTAGAGTTGATTAGTTGAGCATGCTTAAGTGCTATGGAGAAGAAAGTTCCTCCAAAAAAATGAGAAATGGAAAAAAGAAGAAAAGGGGTTTGAGGCATGTTGATTTGTAGATCTGATTCCTACTTCCATAAATTTGAATGAAGTTGTGTTGTAATGGCTTGTTATATGGAGTTGATGTTTCCTCCTTGATGAGTGCTTTCATATTGATATTGTATGATTGTTGTGGGTTGCTAGCCTTGAGTCATTACCCTTAATGTTTTAAAGTGTCATTCGAGGACGAATGTTCCCAAGTGGGGGATATTGTAACACCCCTCAAAATGAAGTAGGATAAAGTAGAGCCTCACATGGGTCGTATGCATTAATAACTTGTTAAAATAATGAATAATAGCCTGTTTAGTCTGTTTTAAAGTGTTTGGAAGTCAAACGTCAAGGGATGACCAAGACGTTCGGAAACTAGTCTTTTAAGTGTACGTGTGTTCTAGTATGTTGTTCATGTTTTTATGGGTTGTTTGGAGTCTAAAATTAGTGGAGGTGAACCTAGTGTCTTAATAAATGTTTTTAGTGTCAAACGTTCGGATACGACTCCCCGGGACCACCCTAAGTGTACCCGAGGAGGACCCCAACCCTTGCCCAAGCAAGCTTCCAAGGCAGCTTGAAGTTGTTATTGGAGGGAGTGGCTCCGCGTCGCGGACCTGCTCCACCAATGGCCAAAAAGTGGCTCCGCGTCGGGAGACACCCCGGACTCTACTGTCTCGAATTTAATTTCCAGAAATCTTGTGGGAACACCTCCGCGTCGCGAACTTGTTTCCCGACGAAATCTTCAACAATAAAACTCAAGTAGGACTTGTTTAAAAAGGTCAAACTAAGTGAGGGGTAGTTTGGGTTATTATTATTTTAAGTGTTTTTAAGTATTTTAAAGGTATTAAAGCATTTAAGAGGTGTTTTTGAATTCATTCTTCCAAAATCAAAACCGCAAAGTTCTCTCTCTCTCTAAAGTTCTCTCAAGTTCTAGGAAGAAGAAGGTGGAGAGCTAGGGTTTCAATTGAGGGTTCCCTTCCACCAAATTTCGTTGAGATTTCATCAATTGAGGTATGGTGGCTCTTCATCTAGGACTCATATTCATCCTAGAGTCAATTTCAAAGGATTTTACAATGTTTTCAAAAAGTGACTAAAAGCTTCTTTTTGAATTCTATCAAGGGTTCTTGCATGAAAATGATTTGAAACGTTTGGGTATGGATTAATTGATGTGTTTGTGGTTTTTGAATGAAATACTCCATGAACCCTTGTCTTCTACAAAACCCTAAAATTTGCTATGAAGTAGGTCTATTCCTATAAATTCAAAGTTGATGGAATTATTTGTAAAGTGAATGGTATTGATATATCTTGGGTTGTTTAATGTTTATTTATGATTAATTGTTAATTATGGATGAATTATGGGTGGTAAGCCTTATGGGTGAAGTATTGGTGATTTTGGCTATGGCTTTGGATTATGGTAAGAAGGCTTGAACTCTCTTTATTGAATTGATTGTTGTTGGTAGGTTGGATCCAAAACTGTTACATTTTATTCTTGTGTGGTATTATTGTGAATTATAGCCATGAAGGCATTGGTGAAGTTGTTGTATAATGTGGGAAAATTGCATTGTTGTGAATTGAGGCCACGAAGGACATTATATGAGTGTTATTACATTGTTGTATTATTATACACATATGAGGCTATATGTAAAGTCCTATATGAAGCTATATGTAAAGTTTGTGTGAAGCTATAATGTGAAGATGTTCTAATGGTATTAATGTGATACTGTATAATGTGGTGTTATGCTAATGTGAAAGCATGTTTCTCTTGAAATGGTGATATGTGGTGATGATGGACTATGATGAAGATAAGATGATGTTGTAGCTCATATGCTAGACTTGAGTATCTGGAGGAGTTTAAGGAAGCATTCTTGGGTAAGTACTTTCCCCTAGAGCAGAGGGAGTGCAAAATTGAGGAGTTCATTAATCTTAGGTAAGGTAATATGAGTGTGGAGTATGCTTTGAAGTTCTCTATGTTGTCTAGGTATGCTCCATCTTTGGTGTCTAACTGTAGAGAGGAGATGAGTAGGTTTGTTACCGGTGTATCCGACTTGGTGAAAGAAGAGTGTCGTACGGCAATGCAACATGGTGACATGAACATCTCTAGGCTTGTTGTATATTAGCAATCTATTGAGGAGTCCAAGATTACTAGGGTTATAAAAGATTTGAAAAGCGGTAAGTATGAGCAACAAGGACAACCTAGGTTTAAGAAGAGGGTTCCAAATCAAGATTTATCAAGTGCTCCTAAGGTCAACCATGAAGGAGGTGGTGGTTCTCAAATTGCTAAGCCTGCCTGTTCCACTTGTGGAAAGAAGAATTTTGGGAAGTGTCTATCCAGCACTAGTGGTTGTCCTAATATTGTGGCTAAAGGAAGGAATGCTAGGCAAGCTCCCTGTAGTGGTCCTAGTGTTGATGGTACAGCATGGAATCGTTTCTATGCTCTCCAAGCTAACAAGGAAGTAAATCCGGATGAAGGTGCCGGTAAGTCATAATTTCTAGTTTTGTGTTGGTTTAGATGGGTTTCTCCTAAGTGGGGGATGGTATGTTGAATGATGAGTTGAGGTGAGTTTGGATATTCTTGTCTCCTTCTTCTATTCCTAATCGAGTTTGAGTCATAGAATTGTAGAAGCATGATGCATGGTTTTTGGAGTCTTTTGTGAAAAAAATAGAGTTTCTATATTTCTCCTTATAATGATGCATGCTTTAAATTGAGCTCTTGATTTAAAATGAGTAAATCAGTTTCATGATCGTTGTTCTCCTTATATGCATAAATTGGGGAGTTGCTAAAAGTTGTTAGAGTTGATTAGTTGAGCATGCTTAAGTGTATTTTTGATGTAGCATGATTGTTCTTTAATAAGATAGTTGCATATTGTGATCTTGTTATGAGCATGAGGTGCTATGGAGAAGGAAGTTCCTCCAAATAAATGAGAAATGGAAAAAAAAGGGGGTTTGAGGCATGTTGATTTGTAGGTGTGATTCCTACTTCCATAAATTTGAATGAAGTTGTGTTGTACTGGATTGTTTTATGGAGTTGATGTTTCCACCTTTATGAGTGCTCTCATATTGATATTGTATGATTGTTGTGGGCTGCTAGCCTTGAGTCATTACCCTTAATGTTTTAAAGTGTCATTCGAGGACGAATTTTCCCAAGTGGGGGATATTGTAACACCTCTCAAAATGAAGTAGGATAAAGTACAGCCTCACATGGGTCCTATGCATTAATAACTTGTTAAAAATAATGAATAATAGCATTTTTAGTCAGTTTTAAAGAGTTTGGAAGTCAAATGTCAAGGGACGACCAAGACGTTTGGAAACTAGTGTTTTACGTGTAGGTGTGGTCTAGTATGTTGTTCATGTTTTTATGGGTT
>NW_006239034.1:415047-421201 GCF_000226075.1 Solanum tuberosum | reverse complement strand
AACTATAGAATGGGAGGAGTTTAAGTAGGCATTCTTGTGTAAGTACTTTCCCCTAGAGAAGAGGGAGTGCAAAATTGAGGAGTTCATTAATCTTAGGCAAGGTAATACGAGTGTGGAGGAGTATGCTTTGAAGTTGTCTATGTTGTCTAGGTATGCTCCATCTTTGGTGTCTAACTGTAGAGAGGAGATGAGTAGGTTTGTTGCCGGTGTATTCGACTTGGTGAATGAAGAGTGTCGTACGGCAATGCTCCATGGTGACATGAACATCTCTAGGCTTGTGTGTATAAGCAATCTATTGAGGAGTCCAAGATGACTAGGGTTAGAAAAGATTTTAAAAGGGGTAGGTATGAGGATCAAGGACAACCTAGGTTTAACAAGAGGGATCCAAATCAAGATTTATCAAGTGCTCCTAAGGTTAACCATGAGAGAGGTGGTGGTTCTCAAATTGCTATGGTTGGGGGAAAAATGATCGCAAGGTGAGAAATTGTCCTAATATTGTGGCTAAAGGAAGGAATGCTAGTCAAGCTCCTTATAGTGGTCCCAGTGTTGATGGTCAAGCAAGGAATCGTTTCTATGCTCGGCAAGCTAACAAGGAAGTAAATTTTGTGAATGGTGACTTGAAATGTGGGTTTATGCTTGTGGTTGTAAAGGTTTGTTAAAGGTCTTAAAAGCATACATTCCTTGTAAATGTCCGTTGTGCATGTTTTCTTGCATGGTCGTCATACTTAGTACTTATTGTACTAATTCCATATTTCTCTATTGTTACAAGTGTAGGTGGTGGAAAGTGAAGAGATTTTTTGAGGAAGCTTGGGATATTGACTATTTCTCAAGAAGTTTGGTATGTCCTCATATATTCGAGGACATAGTTGAACCCTTTCTAGTATTTCCACTTAGAAATTGTATAAGACTTATATTTTGTTGTAAAGGGTCGTGCCCCTAAGATGTTCTATTCGTGTCTAAGATGGTACATGAGACTTAGAAATTCTACTTCGTTACATTTGAAAGATTTTATGAGTATTATGAATTTGTTTTAAAAAGTGTTTAAATTCCTTACGGTTTTTATCACCGAATGCGATGAATGAATGCTAAGAGGCTTGTATTAGACCTCCGAGAGGTCGAGTACGCATGTTACGACTTGGGGGTGCTCTCGGGTCGTTACAAACTTGGTAGCAGGGCATAATGTTTTGGAAATTGTCCCTTAGGATTCAAAGTCTCATATGCCACGTTTAGTAGAGTCTTGTTCATCGGTGTGAGTCGCGACTCATCTATGAGCGAGAGGCTATAGGACGGTAGAAGTTTCACTTCTTTCATTAATCTTTACGTCGTGCCTTAGAGTTTTTGTCTATGAGTATCTTTCCTAATCCGTCTCTTGTGTTTATAGGCTATGAATACGAGGGCTAATCCTTGGAGAGCAGAAGAGGAGAATGTGGATGGGGGAGTTCCTCCCCAACGTCTTCAAGGTGACCAAGTCCCCATAGGCAATCAAGATAATGAGGTTCCAGTGGTTCCCCCGGCCATGACTAATGAAGAGATTAGGGCGGCTTTTCTAACTCTAGCTCACGCCATGACGGCTCAAGCAAATAGAGATGTGGGGCCTAGGGTGAATGCTAATGAGAGTACGGCTGCCTCAAGGTTGAGAGACTTCGTGAGGATGAATCCTCCTATCTTTTTGGGCTCTAGAATTGGAGAAGATCCCCAAAGATTCTTGGATGAGATTTACAAAAATTGTGGATGCTATGGGAGTATCTTCTAGAGAGAAAGCGGAATTGGCTTCATACCAATTGAAGGAGGTGGCCCAAATTTGGTACACTCAATGGATGGCAAATAGGCCGGAGGAAGCGGGTCCTATAGAATGGGAGGGGTTTAAGGAAGCATTCTTGGGTAAGTACTTTCCCCTAGAGAAGAGGGAGTGCAAAATTGAGGAGTCCATTAATCTTAGGTAAGGTAATATGAGTGTGGAGTATGCTTTGAAGTTCTCTATGTTGTAGGTATGCTCTATCTTTGGTGTCTAACTCTAGAGATGAGATGAGTAGGTTTGTTACCGGTATATCCGACTTGGTGAAAGAAGAGTGCCGTACGACAATGCTCCATGGTGACATGAACATCTCTAGGCTTGTTGTGTATGCTCAATCTATTGAGGAGTCCAAAATGACTAGGGTGAGGAAAGATTTGAAAAGGGGTAGGTATAGGATCAAGGACAACCTAGGTTTAAGAAGAGGGCTCCAAATCAAGATTTATCAAGTGCTCCTAAGGTTAACCACGAAGGAGGTGGTGGTTCTCAAATTTCTAAGCCTACTTGTTCCACTTGTGGAAAGAAGTATTTTGGGAAGTGTCTATCCGGCACTAGTGGTTGCTATGGTTGTGGGAAATATGATCACAAGGTGAGAGATTGTCCTAATATTGTGGCTAAAGGAAGGAATGCTAGGCAAGCTCCTTATAGTGGTCCTAGTGTTGATGGTCAAGCAAGGAATCGTTTCTATGCTCTCCAAGCTAACAAGGAAGCAAATCCGGATGAAGGTGCCGGTAAGTCATAATTTCTAGTTTTGTGTTGGTTTAGATGGGTTTCTCCTAAGTGGGGGATGGTATGTTGAATGATGCGTTGAGGTGAGTTTGGATATTCTTGTCTCCTTTTTCTATTCCTAATCGAGTTTGAGTCATAGAATTGTAGAAGCATGATGCATTGTTTTTGGAGTCTTGTGTGAAAAAATGAGTTTCTATATTTCTCCTTATAATGATGCCTGCTTTAAATTGAGCTGTTGATTTAAATGAGAAAATCAGTTTCATGATCGTTGTTCTCCTTATATGCATAAATTGAGGAGTTGCTAAAAGTTGTTATAGTTGATTAGTTGAGGATGGTTAAGTGTATTCTTGATGTAGCATGATTGTGTTTTAATAAGATAATTGCATATTGTGTTCTTTGATGTTATTATGAGCATGAGGTGCTATGGAAAAGGAAGTTCCTCCAAATAAATGAGAAATAGAAAAAAAAAAGTTTAAGAGGCATGTTGAGTTGTAGGTGTGATTCCTACTTCCATAAATTTGAATGAAGTTGTGTTGTAATGGCTTCTTATGTGGAGTTGATGTTTCCTCCTTGATGAGTGCTTTCATATTGATATTGTATGATTGTTGTGGGCTGCTAGTCTAGAGTAATTACACTTAATGTTTTACAGTGTCATTCGAGAAGGAATGTTCCCAAGTGGGGAATATTGTAACACCCCTCAAAATGAAGTAAGATATAGTAGAGCCTCACATGGGTCCTATGCATTAATAACTTGTTAAAATAATGAAGAATAACCTTTTTAGTCAATTTTAAATAGATTTGAAGTCAAACGTCAAGGGATGACCAAGACGTTCGGAAACTAGTCTTTTACGTGTTGGTGTATTCTAGTATGTTGTTCATGTTTTTATGGGTTATTTGGAGTCTAAAATCAGTGGAGGTGACCCTAGTGTCTTAATAAATGTTTTAAGGGTCAAAGAGTGACTTGAGATAGAGGCTTAAATGGTAATGAAGGACTTACTTTGCTATCTTTTTTAAGTATTGAGTTGTAAATGATGTGAATATGGTCTTATTTGTGAATGGTGACTTGAAATGTGGGTTTATGCTTGTGGTTGTAAAGGTTTGTTAAAGGTCTTAAAAGCATACATTCCTTGTAAATGTCCGTTGTGCATGTTTTCTTGCATGGTCGTCATACTTAGTACTTATTGTACTAATTCCATATTTCTCTATTGTTACAAGTGTAGGTGGTGGAAAGTGAAGAGATTTTTTGAGGAAGCTTGGGATATTGACTATTTCTCAAGAAGTTTGGTATGTCCTCATATATTCGAGGACATAGTTGAACCCTTTCTAGTATTTCCACTTAGAAATTGTATAAGACTTATATTTTGTTGTAAAGGGTCGTGCCCCTAAGATGTTCTATTCGTGTCTAAGATGGTACATGAGACTTAGAAATTCTACTTCGTTACATTTGAAAGATTTTATGAGTATTATGAATTTGTTTTAAAAAGTGTTTAAATTCCTTACGGTTTTTATCACCGAATGCGATGAATGAATGCTAAGAGGCTTGTATTAGACCTCCGAGAGGTCGAGTACGCATGTTACGACTTGGGGGTGCTCTCGGGTCGTTACAAACTTGGTAGCAGGGCATAATGTTTTGGAAATTGTCCCTTAGGATTCAAAGTCTCATATGCCACGTTTAGTAGAGTCTTGTTCATCGGTGTGAGTCGCGACTCATCTATGAGCGAGAGGCTATAGGACGGTAGAAGTTTCACTTCTTTCATTAATCTTTACGTCGTGCCTTAGAGTTTTTGTCTATGAGTATCTTTCCTAATCCGTCTCTTGTGTTTATAGGCTATGAATACGAGGGCTAATCCTTGGAGAGCAGAAGAGGAGAATGTGGATGGGGGAGTTCCTCCCCAACGTCTTCAAGGTGACCAAGTCCCCATAGGCAATCAAGATAATGAGGTTCCAGTGGTTCCCCCGGCCATGACTAATGAAGAGATTAGGGCGGCTTTTCTAACTCTAGCTCACGCCATGACGGCTCAAGCAAATAGAGATGTGGTGCCTAGGGTAAATGTTAATGGGAGTACGACTGCCTCAAGGTTGAGAGACTTCGTGAGGATGAATCCTCCTATCTTTTTGGGCTCTAGAATTGGAGAAGATCCCCAAGGATTCTTGGATGAGATTTACAAATTTGTGGATGCTATGGGAGTATCTTCTAGAGAAAAGGCTGAATTGGCTTCATACCAATTGAAGGAGGTGGCCCAAATTTGGTACACTCAATGGAAGGCAAATAGGCCGGAGGAAGCGGTAACTATAGAATGGGAAGAGTTTAAGTAGGCATTCTTCGGTAAGTACTTTCCCTAGAGAAGAGGGAGTGCAGAATTGAGGAGTTCATTAATCTTAGGCAAGGTAATATGAGTGTGGAGGAGTATGCTTTGAAGTTCTCTATGTTGTCGAGGTATGCTCCATCTTTGGTGTCTAACTGTAGAGAGGAGATGAGTAGGTTTGTTACCGGTGTATCCGACTTGGTTAAAGAAGAGTGTGGTACGGCAATGCTCCATGGTGACATGAACATCTCTAGGCTTGTTGTGTAAGAGCAATCTATTGAGGAGTCCAAGATGACTATGGTTAGAAAAGATTTGAAAAGGGGTAGGTATGAGGATCAAGGACAACCTAGGTTTAAGAAAAGGGATCCAAATCAAGATTTATCCAGTGCTCCTAAGGTTAACCATGAAGGAGGTGGTGGTTCTCAAATTGCTATGGTTGGGTGAAAAATGATCACAAGGTGAGAGATTGTCCTAATATTGTGGCTAAAAGAAGGAATGCTAGGCAAGCTCCTTATAGTGGTCCTAGTGTTGATGGTCAAGCAAGGAATCATTTCTATGCTCTCCAAGCTAACAAGGAAGTAAATCCGGATGAAGGTTCCGGTAAGTCATAATTTCTAGTTTTGTGTTTGTTTTAGATGGGTTTTTCCAAAGTGGGGGATGGTATGTTGAATGATGAGTTCAGGTGAATTTGGATATTATTGTCTCCTTCTTCTATTCCTAATCGAGTTTGAGTGGTAGAATTGTAGAAGCATGATGCATGGTTTTTGGAGTCTTGTGTGAAAAAAATGAGTTTCTATATTTCTCCTTATAATGATGCATGCTTTAAATTGAGCTCTTGATTTAAATGAGAAAATCAGTTTCATGATCGTTGTTCTCCTTATATGCATTAATTGAGGAGTTGCTAAAAGTTGTTAGAGTTGATTAGTTGAGCATGGTTAAGTGTATTCTTGATGTAGCATGATTGTGTTTTAATAAGATAATTGCATATTGTGTTCTTTGATCTGTTATAAGCATGAGGTGCTATGGAGAAGGAAGTTCCTCCAAATAAATGAGAAATGAAAAAAAAAAGGGTTCGAGGCATGTTTAGTTGTGGGTGTGATTCCTACTTCCATAAATTTGAATGAAGTTGTGTTGTAATGGCTTGTTATGTGGAGTTGATGTTTCCTCCTTGATGAGTGCTTTCATATTGATATTGTATGATTGTTGTGGGCTGCTAGTCTTGAGTCATTACACTTAATGTTTTACAGTGTCATTCGAGAATGAATGTTCCCAAGTGGGGAATATTGTAAAACCCCTCAAAATGAAGTAAGATAAAGTAGAGCCTCAC
>NW_006239034.1:397319-414947 GCF_000226075.1 Solanum tuberosum | reverse complement strand
AGTTACACTTTATAAGTGTTGCTCTTGATGAGATATACAGTTACACATAAGTGTTGCTCTTGATGAGATACAAAGGCATCGCTTTTTAAGTGTGACCAATAACAAAGCAAAGGCAATGCTTTTAAGTGTAGTATAATAAAAAATAGGTGTCGCTAATTCATCACAACAAAGCGTGCCCTTATACCTCTTTGGCTATGCTTTATAAGTGTAGCCAAAGATGGCGACATTTAAAAAGTGTTGCCTAATGTCAAAGGTTATGCTTCTTTAGAGGCCACCCCCTAAAAAGCGTTGCTTAAAGTCCAAAAGTGTAGCCTTTTATCAAAGGCCAGACTTTTTGCTAGTTTAGGCTACACTTTACTGGGGTGGCCGTAGGCCTAAAAGGGTGTAGTGTTTGGTCTAATTAAGTTCAATTAGTTCAAGATCTACAAAGTTAAAGCTTAATTAATTAATTAATCAATACTAATTAATTAAGTTCAAATTAAGTTCAAGTTCTAGTTAATTAGTTGATCAAAATTAAGTTTATATTAATTCCTAATTAAGTCTTCAAGTTATTATAAATTAATTAAGTTTAATATAGTTGTAATTAATTTATATTAAGTTCAAATTAATTAAGGTCAATAAGATTTTCAAGTACTACGAAATTCTAATTAAGTTCAAATAAAATCCAAGTTCTAATAAGAATAAAAATTAAGTTCTAATAAATTAAAGTCAACAACATTTCAAGTTCATATTCCTAATTAAGTTCAATTTATAGTAAATTCAAGTTATAATTTCAAATTCAAACTAGTCTTAAAATCACAAATTCAATTAGTTATATGTAACCTTCAAGTTCTAAGTTCAATTAGTTCAAGTTCTAAATTCAAGTTACAATATAGTCTTGTATCAATTTTTTTAGATGTTTGGAGCTTTCCTCAGTTGCCTAGCACGAAAAGTTCTAAAATTAGTTAAATCCAAGAATATTAGTTTTTTTATATATATATATATATATATATATATATGTTTTAAGAAGTTCAAGTTTTCAATTCAAGTTCATATATATCTAATTTCTAAACTTAATTAGTTATATATTCAAGCTAATTAGTTCCAAGTTCAAGTCTAAGTTCAACTTCAAATTCTAAGTTCAAGTTCAAGTTCTAATATCATGTTCAGGTTCTAATTTCAAGTTCAAGTTCAAGTTCTAAGTTCAAGTTCAAGTTCAAGTTCTAAGTTCAAGTTCAAGTTCAAGTTCTAAGTTCAAGTTCAAGTTCAAGTTCTAAGTTCAAGTTCAAGTTCAAGTTCTAAGTTCAAGTTCAAGTTCAAGTTCTAAGTTCAAGTTCAAGTTCAAGTTCTAAGTTCAAGTTCAAGTTCAAGTTCTAAGTTCAAGTTCAAGTTCAAGTTCTAAGTTCAAGTTCAAGTTCAAGTTCTAAGTTCAAGTTCAAGTTCAAGTTCTAAGTTCAAGTTCAAGTTCAAGTTCTAAGTTCAAGTTCAAGTTCAAGTTCTAAGTTCAAGTTCAAGTTCAAGTTCTAAGTTCAAGTTCAAGTTCTAAGTTCAAATTCTAATTTCAAGTTCTAATAAAAATAAAAATTAAGTGCTAGAATCCCAAATTCAAACTATTAGTAGTCCTAAAATCTCAATAATAATTCAAACTAGTCCTAAATTCAAAATTCAAACTACTCTTAAAATCACAAATTCAAACTAGTCCTAAAATCCCAAAATCTAACTAGTGCTAAAATCCTAAATTCAAACTAGCTACCTATTCCTAATCCCAAATTCAAACTATTAGTCCTAAAATATCAATATTACTTTAAACTAATCTTACAATTTCAAAATCAAACTAATTAACTCAAGAAATACCGAAATTCAAACAAATCCTAAGATACCCTAATTCAAACTAACCCTAACATTAAAATTTTTAATTCACAATCAAGAAAGACAAACTAACAATCAAATAATCCCTAATTCAAACTAACAATCAAGTAAACTTAAAACAATATTCAATACTAATTAACAAAATAAAAAACCCTAAATCATTCACTTACTAATTAACTAACAATGAATTAAACTAACAATCAATAAAAAACAAATTCAATGAACTAATTAACAAATTCAATACTCAAATTGAATGAAATTAAAAATGGAACTATAAACCCTAACGTTTAATTAAAGGAGAAGGGTAGTGGGTCAGGGTGGGGATCGACGGTGGGCAGCGGCGCGTTGGCAGGGGCGCCGATGTCACTTCGTCGAGAGAGAGGAAGAGGGACGGAGAGAAGAGAGAAAGAAGAGAGATGGAGAAATGGGGAAAATTCCGTCTGCACTAGCAGATATTTTAAAGAAAGCGACGGACAACGTCTCTATGTCCGTCGCTTTTTTAAAAAATGTTTGACCAACATTTTGACCAAAAAGCGACGGATTAAGAGACACCGTCAGTCGCTTTCTTAAAATATTTGACCAAAAAATTTGACCAAAAAGCGACGGACATAAAGATGCATTCCGTCGCTTATTTAAAAAATAATTAAAAATTTAAAATTAATAAAAAGCGACGGACGGTATGACTTTTTTTAAATTAATAAATAATTATTTTTAATAGAAACCGACGGATTGCGTCGCTATCTATATAAAATAATTAATTATTCATTATATATATATTTGGCGCAAAAATCTGCGAAAAGAAGCGACGGACTAAGCGATGCCGTCCGTCGCTTTTTCAAAAAAAAAAAAAAAATTATTTTTATTAAAAAGCGATGGACAGTGTGGCTAATGGCGTCGCTCTTTGGAGCGATGCCATCCGTCGCTTTTACTTCCGTCGATTTTTAGCTGTTTTTTAGTAGTGTAATTACCTTAGAAATCTAAAACACAACCTCTCAACATGTCCTCTAAGGTTTGAATTGAGCGCTCTGTTTGACCATCGTTCTGAGGATGAAAAGTGATACTAAGGTTCACTTTCGAACCAAAACCTTTGTGAAACAACTTCCAAAACTATGCGGTAAACTGAGCACCTCTATCTTATATGGTGGACAATGGAACTCCGTGCAGTCGGACTATCTCCCGAATGTACAGATTCACATACTCTTCTTTTGTATTGGTAGTATTTACCGGTAAGAAGTGGGCTGATTTGGTCATTCGATCAATAATCACCCAAATGGAATCATGTTGTTTGCGATATCACGACAAACCATTAATGAAAATCCACATTAATTATCTCCCATTTCCATTCCAGAAAGGGTATATTCTGAGCTACACCACATGTCCTTTGATGCTCAGTCTTGACTTGTTGGCAATTTGGGCACTTAGCAACAAACTCGACAATGCACCTCTTCATGCCACTCCACCAATAAACTTCTCTCAAGTAATGGTACATCTTGGTGGCACCTGGTTGAATAGAATATCGGGAACTATGGGCTTCTTCCATGATTCTCTTTGGGAATTCATCCACACTTGGAACACACAACTACCTTGATACCTCAACGTACCATCTCCATCTTGTGCAAAGACCATCACTTTCTTCTTATGCACATTTACCTTCAACTCAAGTAAATTAGGATCCTTGTCCTGTTTCTCCTTCACTTCTGACACTAATGAGGATTCGGTCCCATTCATCACGACCACATCACCTTCACTGGAATCTAAGAAATAAACTCCCAAACGTGCAAGTTTGTGAACTTCCTTAGCCAATTATTTCTTGCCTTCCTTGACATGAGTAGTTGTAACACCCCGGATTCGAGAAAGAGCCAAATAGCAGATTTTCAGAGTTTCAGGTGCCACCGATGGAGGCCAAACAACGACTCGTGGATGGGACCATGGATCGTAGGTATGGTTCGTGGGTTGGCCACCCATCATTTCCCGAAAATCATGACCCACGGTAGGACCTACGGACCGTAAATGGGTCCACGGTCCATGGATCGTGACCCCCAACATCTAGTCCCAGAAGCCAAAACGATGCCCAACCAGGACGGTCTGTCCTGCAGTCCATCGGTCAGGGTTCGTCGATGGCCTCGACAACTTTTAAGTCAGGGTCGTTTTTGTCTTTCCCCTAACCATTGGGCGTTTAAACTACGTCGTTTAACACTTAAACTGTGTCGTTTTACTCAGCTTAAGCCTAATAATTTAGTAAGAACCTACCTAAAACCTTTATTCTCCAAAATCTCCAAAACTTAGCACAAAAAGAGAAGAAAGAGGTGCCAGTTTTCCCAAGAACAAACAGAAGGGTTGCTTCAAGTTTCAGACCCGAAATCGAAGGATTTCTCCGTGATTTTCTTCACCAGGTATGTGGGATTTCACTAGTGGGCTCCTTTAATCCACTAGATCCCTAGAATTCAGTCAGATCCTTTATTCTACATATCTTGTTTAGACCTAGGATTTCAAAAACCTTGGATAATTGTTGTGATTTAGCTGTTGTAGTATCCTAAATCGAATTAGCTTGTTTCTTGGAAAGTTTGCTTAGTTCCTTGCATGAAACTCAGAACCCTAGTGTGTGTAGATTCTCTTAGTTCATGAATTACACTTGCTAGGTCAGTTAAACAAATAATCATGCTCCATATTTTGAATGTTACATTATCTGTATATAAATGTTGCATTCTCAGATTACATGTCAGTATTTTGAGCTATTTAGTATTTCAATTACATTTTAGTCATATACATATTCAATTGGGAGTAGACGTAGCACCGAGTTGGACTAGGGTTTAGCGTACCCTCATAGTCCCAGAATTACGTGCCCCTATAGCAGTAGAAATCCCCTCTGTAGGGCATCAAATTTAGTGATCACGCCAGTCATGCCTTTATACCCCTGGCAAGGTATATTGGATCCTCTCGATGGGGCGTATACATCGGACTCCGTGTTTAGCTCACATGTTTTATGTCGGTTGATAGTAGATCCCACAGTCAGACTCCTAGTGCATTTGACTAGTATTTCAATTACATTTTAGTCATATACATATTCAATTGGGAGTAGACGTAGCACCGAGTTGGACTAGGGTTTAGCGTACCCTCATAGTCCCAGAATTACGTGCCCCTATAGCAGTAGAAATCCCCTCTGTAGGGCATCAAATTTAGTGATCACGCCAGTCATGCCTTTATACCCCTGGCAAGGTATATTGGATCCTCTCGATGGGGCGTATACATCGGACTCCGTGTTTAGCTCACATGTTTTATGTCGGTTGATAGTAGATCCCACAGTCAGACTCCTAGTGCATTTGACCAGGTTTTCAGTATATATTTCAGTATTCAGTTCAACATGTTATCTTCATGATTAGTACTTGGTCATTGTATTCATTTTAGCTTTTCAGTTGGGTTTTAGTATTTACATTCTTGCTCAATTATGCTTTGTTCAGCTTAGTATCTATATCCTGCATGCTCAGTACATTCCAAGTACTGACACATACTATGCGCTACATCCTTTCAACATGTAGGTTCAGGTACTTATCATTCAGACCGCACTTAGATCGATTCTCAGTCTGTATTCGGCAGCTTCAGTGGTGAGTCCTCATACTTCGAGGACAATAGACATGCCTTTATTTTAGTCTTTACTTTTAGTGTTCAGTCTTTGTTAGAGTTAGCTGGGGGGGCATGTCCCAACAACTCAACTCAGTTAGAGGCTTTTTAGAAATAGTAATAGAATCAACTCGAATTGTTTAGTTTGTCTTTTAGTTGTTATTAAACTCTTTGTATGGTTTATACTTCCAGATTAGTTGGGTTTTCCCATTTTTCAGCTATTTATTTATTTGGCTTCTGCATAGTTCATGTGTTATTCAGTTATTCTCAGTATGCTTGATATATGCCAGACACAGGGTTAGCTTGGGGTCACTTGTGATCCTAGGTCTTGTGTTACGTCAAGGGGGTAGCCTTACGGTGTGACAATAGTACTCTTCGTGGAAAACATGCTCAAGGCATCAACAACAATATTAACCTTACCTAGATGGTATAGAATACTCATATCATAATCTTTGAGTAGTTCTAGCCATCTCCTTTGTCGAAGATTTAACTCCTTCCGACTGAAAACATACTGCAGACTCTTGTGGTCGGTGAACACATCCATGTGAATGCCATAGAGATAGTGACTCCATATCTTGAGAGCAAAAACTACTGCTGCCAACTTAAGATCATGAGTCGGGCAATTCTTTTCATGAATCTTAAGCTGTATGGAGGCATATGATATAACCTTACCATTCTGCATCAACACACAACCAAGTCCCACTCTGGATGCATCACAATAAATAACAAAGCCTTGTGAACCCTCTAGTAGTGTCAACACTGGATCAGTGGTTACCCGAGTTTTCAATTCCTGAAAGCTTTTCTCACAAGCTTCAGACCATTAAAACTTAGCTATTTTCTGAGTCAACTTATTCAAGGGGGAAAGTAGATGAAAACCCCTTGACGAACCTTCTGTAGTAACCAATAAATCCCAAGAAACTCCCTATATCAATTGAAGACGTGGGTCTGGGCCAATTCTACACTGCTTCAATCTTCTTAGAGTCAACTCGAATTCCATCGCTAGACACTATATGACATAAGAATACAACAAACTCAAGACTGGACTCACACTTAGAATTTTTTTCAGATAACTCTCGATCTTTGAGAGTTTGGAGGACTATTCAGACTAGTATGGTCCTTCTCATTATTTAAATATAGCAATATGTCATCAATAAATACGATAATGAAGATGTCGAGATACTACTTATATACTATGTTCATAAGATCCATGAATGTTGCAGGAGAGTTAGTCAAACCAAAGGACATAACAAGGAACTCATAATGACTATAACAGGTCCAGAATATTGTCTTCGGGATGTCACTTTCTCTTACTTTCAACTGATGATAGCCAGATCTAAGGTCTATCTTAGAGAAACAAGTGGCGCCCTGAAGTTTGTCAAAAATTTCATCAATTCTCAGAAGGGTATACTTATTCTTTATGGTGACATTGTTCAACTGGCGGTAATCAATACACATTCTAAGAGAACCATCATTCTTTCTCATGAATACGACCAAAGC
Organism: Solanum tuberosum; assembly: GCF_000226075.1. Taxonomy (NCBI): domain Eukaryota; kingdom Viridiplantae; phylum Streptophyta; class Magnoliopsida; order Solanales; family Solanaceae; genus Solanum; species Solanum tuberosum. The sequence goes on along the minus strand of NW_006239034.1, from coordinate 407,984 downwards.
ATAAGTGAGACACTTGGTCGGATGAAACCCTTATCAAGAAGAACTGTTAATTTATCTTTTAACTCTTTTAACTCAGCTGGAGCCATTCTATATGGCGGGATATAAATAGGTTGAGTATCGAGAAAAATATCTATTCCTAAGTCTATTTCTCTCTCAGGAGAGACTCCAAGAAGATCATCTCGAAAAACCTCTGAAACTCACTCATAACTGGAACTGACTGAATAAGCGGTGTCTCAACACTAGAGTCATTAACTCGAACTAAGTGATAGATGCACCCCTTAGAAACTAACTTCCTGGCCTTAAGGTATGAAATAAAATGACCTTTAGGCACTATTGAACTAATTCTGGACTCTAGATCTGGCTCATTAGGAAACTGAAACTTGACTACTCAAGTTCTGCAATCAAATGAGGCATAACAAGCATGAAGTCAGTCCATCCCTGGAATAACATCAAAGTCCACCATGTCTAGCTCAATTGAGTCAACCATGGTATGCTTTTGATTGACAGAGATGGTACAATCATGATAGACTCTTTCTGCTAGAATAGACTCACCAACATGTGTGGATACATTGAAGGGCTCAAGAAGTGGTTCGAGGGAAATGTCGAACCTCATGGCTACATAAGGAGACAAAAGACAAACTCGCAGCTGGATCAAGTAAGGGATAAACATCAAAAGTAAGGACTTTAAGAATACCAATGAAAACATCTAGTTAGTTCTTCTGATCGCGACGACTAGATATAGCATACAGATAGTTCGTACCTCTGCATGTTTCTGAAGTAGCTCCTCTCTAGGTATTTCTATCTGCTGGAGCTGCTGAAGAAGATTAGGCTCTATTATCCCCATTACCTTTCCTGTTCTTAGGGCATCCTCTCATAAAAATATCTATCTGACCACACTTGAAACAATTATTGGAGCCATCACGATATTCTCCTTGATGTCTCTTACCACACTTAGCACAAGGTAGGCTCCGAAACCCCTGTGCCGCACTATCCTGAGACTGAGTACCCTGAGTTCTGAAACTCAGATTTCTACGATCATTCCTATTTCTTGGTGCAGGTGCACTAGCTGAAGATGGAGAAGGTTCAGATGACCTCTGCTGAAATGATGACTGATGCCCATTCCCGGTCTTTTGCTTGTCAGTCTCATTACTTGTTGTCTTGACTCTCTTGTTGCGAAACTCTTCTCTATCCTTTAAATTATCCTTCTCAACCCGTTGTACATGAATCATAAGCCTAGCTATGTCCATGTCCCCTATCAACATAGCTCCTCTCCCCTCCTTATTAGATAAATGGGATAGCCCAAACATAAACAACTTTATTTTGCTTCTCATATCCACTACCATCTCCAGTGCATAGTAGGATAACTGAGTAAACTTGACACTATCCTCTTACACACTCATCACTGCCTGTTTTAGATTTAGGAACTCTCTCACCTAACTTCCTTTAGCTCTTTGGGAAAGAAATGCCCCAAGAAAGTATCCTTAAACATAGCCATGCGTAAGAACAAGTTAGAAGAAACTTTTATAGAGTTGAGCTCTATCGCACAAACAGGAGTAAGAATAAAGTGAAATATTCCTAAATGTCATAGCCTCTTAAACTCTATTCTCTGATATCAAGTTTGTCACGCCTCGAACCTACACTCTAGACGTGGCCAGCATTAGAGAACCATTTCTGATCCCCAAGCGAATCGTTGGCGTGGCTGACTATTTAGCAGAAGACTTACTTAAGCATAAATAAGCTTTAAAAACATAAATTCAACTAGAATGTCTAAAAATACTTATTTGCAATAATAATAATTTGAAAAACAATCTTTAAGGAAATAAAGTACTGAGGAGCTCCTAAACTCTAACTATCTATGAAGCCTCTATAGTTCAACATGGATGTTGGGCCCCGTAACACCCTAAAAGGACAAAAGTGAAAGGAAAAATAGGAATCCTCTGGAATTCAAGGAGGCTCACCAAAGCTAACTGGAGTGTCAAGTGATCTCAAGGAAGCGCCTGTTGATGATCCTCAACACCTGTATCTGTATCATAAAAGATGCAGGTTGAATGACATCAATACATTTGAATGTACGAGTTTGTGATATAGTCGAGGGAAAATAACTAAAAGAAAGGACTACAATATGTATAACATTAACTCAAAGGAATGTAAAGAATTAAAGAAATGAAACAATTTAACTTTACATAATACTTTCTCATCTTCTGAACTTTAACATAAGTAGTGATATATGAAAATACACTTTAACTCTATTGGGAGATTTTCTAACCGATAACCATCACTATGAGTTAAGTGATGATACAACATCTTGTCCATGCTGCCAGAACTGTCCTATATCGTGCCAGGATATAGAACACCTTAACTAAGTGGTTCCACTAAGCTCTGCCTGAAGGCACTAAGGATTCATCTAAAAAGTATGATCCTGTCTCCTTGTTGCAAGACATGGTTATGGGGGTTGTGAGTTGTCTGATTTCTCCCTGCTATCAGTGCTCAATAGTACTTCCAATAATATTTACTTTTCCCAAATACTTAGTACCCTTATACTCTTTCTCAAACTGTTCTTTACTTCCTCAAAACTTAGTTTAAACAATGATTTTTGTTTAAAATATCTTCAATAAGAATTCACTGAATACTCAAAATAGGGTTCATGCTGAAAAATAATCATGAACAATAAACTCAATAATCAGAATTCACATTGTATGACAATTCAATGATTTGGAATAGGAATTCAATAATCAACTAAAGAATTTAGAACTCTATATCAATGTAAAGACCCGTTAGATCATTTTGAGTTGTAGAATTATTTTAACTCTTCTCGTAAAATTTAGATGAAAATTTTGAACTATTTATTTAACTATGGTTATTTAATGGATGGGTAATTTTAAATCATTAAAGTTTTAGTTAATTGTTAATGGGCTAAGTCCATAATATATTTAATATCTTATACCACTTGACCCCATATATTAGAATAAGTTATTGAGATTTAATACTTTCAGTTCATTTCTATTATTATTATTATTTTTAAATGAGAGAAGAGAAACCTAGCAGTACGTTTTGCCATTCACGCCGACCAGGAAAAACAAAAGAGACCTTCATGTAAAGGGTCAAATTTTCTTTTTGTGTACAATTGATATTATGATTTGTACCAAATCTATTTGTACTATAATATTTGGTGGGGGCGAAAAATTGAATTGCTAGCAAATTATATATAATATTATTCATATTCAACATATACTGCAGTTTAAAGTTAGAATTTTAGAGGGGTAAATTATGTGATAATAATTATGGGGTAAGAGTGTATAGCTTTAGGCTTACAGATCATCTTTTTCATAAAGAATGTATGTCGATTTAATATTTGTATCCGTGGTTTAGAAACCATTTACGTAATTTGGCTTAAATTTGGGTTTTTCTCATAGTTATCATATTATGATTCAAGTTTTGATGATATTAGTATACGTAATTGAATACTAGATGTATTGTATTATATGAATATCATTAGATTTATGATACTAAGAGGGATTAAAACTTAACCCTAGACTTGAATTTGGGAAATATGAGACTTCACATTATTTGGTGTCAAGATTAGGAACGTGATGATAAATTCATGTTTTATAGTTGATGGGAAATTTAAGTATGTATGATTTTATTTAGTTTTACTATGATGAAGTTATAACCTTATGAGTGTAGATTCAACTTTCGGGTGATCTTTGGGGTTCGGGGTGGAGGTATAGCAATATAGGTGTCTATGAACTCATTTACTTATGAATAATGCATATGTGATAGATGGTGAACGTCTTGAAGTTTACAAAAGGGAAAGACACAATTTTGAGGATTTGTGGCATATATTCAACATTCGAGGTATGTTAAGACTTTCAAACTTCGTTGAAGGACATTTTCCTAATTAAAGATTAAAATTGGAATAGACAATCGGTAATGATGAAAGATGGGGGTCTTGTACCAATGGTGTGATAGATTGTAATTCAAGAATGCCAAAGCATATAAGCATTAGTTGATGTATTTAATGACTTGATTTCTTTTGTGTGGTTGTGTTTATTTATTGAACCTGTATGTTTGTGATAATTGAGGTGATTATATGTCATAGCGACATTTGATTTATTGAAATGCTTCATTATCCCCTTTTTATTGATATCATATTGTGCACATGCATTGACATGAGATTGAGTGTGAGTAAAGGTCTAACACGTGGAGATCGTCTGTGTTGAGATCTAATTATGATTATAATTTGGGCACGTGGAGATTATCTGTGTGAGTGATTGGTTTTGATTATAAGTTGGGCATGCGGAGATCGTTCTTGCTGGGATTATTTGATTTTGTGATAGTGCGTTGAGATCGTTCGCACAGACACGTGGAGATCGTCTGTGTCGGTATATGGACCTCGCGAGTCCCCCATGGGTCAAGAACTCTCGATATATTTCCGAGGAGTATCATGTATTTACGGTTGAAAGAGTACTGGCATTTGAGGCATATCATTTCATGGTGTCATATTGCATTGCATTGCATTGCATCTCATTACATCTTTCATTGTTGTTTGAGTATGTGCTTTATTGATGTTGAACATTACGTGACATTGATTATTTCCATTGGATGGACACTTGGTTGATAAGTATAAGGTGGACTTGTAAAATTAAATAAATATTTTCTTATATACTCCTGTCACTACTTCTTCGTTGTCGGTCTATGAGATATACTGGGTACGCGTGGTTTCTTACTCATACTACACTTACTGCACTCTTTTGTGGTGTAGATTGTATTCAAATTTGAGAGCATTTGTTGGAGCTTTAGTCTGAGTTTGGATTATCTTGAAGTTGTGGTGAGCTTCTTGGATATTCTGTGGCACATACCTTCATCTATCTCTATTTATTAGGTTGTGTTGGTATCCTGATAGGATATTTCTTATGTTTAGACTTGTTAAATAATTAGAGACTTGTATTGACTTTAGAAGCTTTTGTACTTATGACACTAAATCTTGGGGGTGGTATTTTAGGTTTCCGCATTTCATACTTATAAATGTCTTAGTATTTGGATATTATGTTGCTGCATATCTTTCTACCTTAAATATTGAATTGAATTGGTAAAATTATTTAGTTGGCTTACCTATCAGTTGGGAACATAGGTGCCATCACGACTTGTGATTTTGGGTCGTGACAATTTGATATCAGAGCCCTAGGTTCATCGGTCTCACGAGTACAAGAGATGAGTCTAGTAGAGTCTTGCAAATTAGTGTGGAGACGTCTGTTACTTATCTTCAAGAGGCTATATGAATTTAGGAAACTTCATTCTTTCATTCATTATCATGCATATGCGATTCGATTTTATGGTTAAACCTTCTTTGTTCTATTCTCTTACCAATGGTAAAGAGACATTTTCAAATTCAACCTCAGTGGTTGGGGATGATTTTATGAGGTAGTACAAATTTTGTATGGTTTTCAAATAACTTTGTAATGAGTGTTGTGATTTAAAGAATGAAATTGACAAGGTTGGAATTAGTAAAAATAGTTTGCTCAAGCAGTGATTTAGACAAAGATACTTGAACTTATTTTGAATTTATTAAGACAGTTTTATGACCTGTGTTTACGATAAGTGAATAATTCAGTAATGAAATGATATACTATTGATATCTTGAAGAGAAGTGTAAGATTAGAAAGATCAATTGATCAAATAAAAATATAGTGATTATGGTAAGGCCATGAGGAGAAGTTGAGTTAGGACAAGGACATATAATGTGATCACTTCTAATAACGTTTTAGAGGGTAAGAGTTGTTATAAGATTTGTATGACAAATTTCCTTTTTATCCTTTGGACTGGAGATGTACTGAAGATAATTTGAATATTTTAAGTTGGATGGCACGATGACCATGTTAACATTCATTTGATAGAATCCACAAAGTGGATTAAGTCTAGTACATCAAGAGATTATAAAGGGCTAAATTGAATATCAGTCAGCAATGGAATTTAAATGGAGGGTTAATGATAAATAGTGATAAATTCATATTGCGAGGAGCCTTTCAGATATTAAATTGAGGATCAGTAATATTAAATGAAATTAAGAGGGGAGAAAAATACTTTAGTTTAAAGATATTGGAAGGGATACTTGTATGAAGCTATATGATGACATTTGTAGAGATGTATGCATAGTAGTTATGAATCGCTATATAGATCATAGACCAATAAGTGGTGATTGGAAATCTTACATTAGTAAATAACTAACTGTATTGAGGTAATCAAGGTTGTTCAAAGTATCATTCGATATGCTCTTGGTTGACTATAATTTTATTTCGAGTGTGGATCTACTTCATTTTATGTAAGTACGTACCTTATTTTAGATTTGAATAAGCTTGTGACTTTTCTCCTATGTCTATACATATTCCTACACCTGTAGATGGATTACATCGATCTTATATTATTGTCTTGGTAGTAAATGACACGTGGACAAACTTAGTTATTTTGAATACAGTAAACTTAAACATCATTTAGATGTGGATTGAATTTCTTAGTATCATGCAATTTATGACTATTAGGCTAAGACAATAACCTAAGATATGTCAGCTATTCCTAACTAAAGTGGAAAGAAAATCTCGTACTTATTTGAGAAAGGTACTTTCGTCTGTGAAGTTTCAACGCATGGTGAGAAAAAAAAGAAGAGAAGTGATGACTCTCATATTTGACTTATGTTCATCATAATAGTATAGATATATTTCTTTCACAATCAGTTCTAGTGGTAAAAAAAGTTCTTTAAAGTGTTTCACCTGGTTGTGATATCGAATTTAAGATTGGCTTAGAGTTGGACACTTGGCCTATTTCTATCATTCTTATTGGAATGCTCCATTGGAATTGAAAGAACAGTAACAAGAATTGTTGAGTAAGAGAATCAATAGATCAAGAATATCGTTATGGGTTTTTTCTATCGTACTTGGATTCCTTTATCATTATTTTTATCGATGATATATTGATATACTCTCGTAGTAAGGAGGATCACGAGTATCATTTGAGGATTGTTCTTTGAAATCTAAAGAAGATTAAGTTTTATGCATGTTTTTAAAGTATGAGTTTTTATTAGTTTGGTGACATATTTGGACCATGTAGCTTTCAAGAAAGGTACCATGGTGGATTCCTAAGAGATTGATACAATTTGTAATTTGGAAAAACATGTTTCCATTACCGAGATTTATAGTTTATTAGGTCTTATAGATTATTATTGATGATTTATGGAGGGGTTCTCATCTATTTCACCCGTATTGACTAGGTTGATAAAAAATAATGTGTTTCAGTGGTTTAATGAGTGTAAGTTGAGTTTTCAAAAGCTCAAGATTTTATTGACTACTACTTTAATTTTGACTCTACTTGTGGAGAGATATGATTTTATTGTTTATTGTGATACTTCTCAAATTGATCTTTGTTGTGTATTGATGTAGAAGGGGAAGGTAATAGTTTATGTTCAAGGAAGTTGGAAGTTCATGAGAAGAACTATATATACTACCCATGACTTACAGTTGACAGTTATAGTGGCTACACTAAGGTTTTGGAGGCATTATTATGGTGTACATGGTAAGGTGTTTCAATAAATATTCAGTAGGAGGAATCTCAATTTGAGGTAGCAGAGATGGTTAAAGTTGCTCAAGAACTATAGGATGACTATTATTTATCATTTGAGCAAGACGAATGTGGTAGTAGATTTCTTAAATTGAAAGGCACTAAGTATGAATAGTCTAGTTTTTTAAAGGTGAGAGAGAGAGAGAGTCTTTTGACTATGAATGACCCGTCCTTATACAGTAACTTTATGGGACTTGATATATTAAAACATGGTAGGGTGTTAGCTTACATGGAGATGAGGTCGTCCTTATTGGAGCATATTCTAGCTCAACGATTTGATTATGTAAGTTTGTGTAAGAATTGAGAAAAGGTGTTATAAGGTGAAGCCAAGGAGGCGATTCTTTATGGTGAGGTAGTTTCTGAGGATAAATTATCGAAATTGTGTTCCTCAGACATGTGATTTTACTAGACTGATCATATAGGAGGTCCATAGTTTGAGGTACTTTATTCACCCAGGGGCTACTAAGATGTATCGTGACTTGAAATAACATTATTGGTAGTGTCCTATGAAGAGAGACATAGTAGATTTTGTATCTTAGTTTTATAATTTTTAGCAAGTGAAGTATGACCACCAAAATCATGTAGTTATGACTTAAATGATACTTATACTAAAATTAAAGTGGTAGAGGATTGCTATGAGTTTTGTGGTAGGATTTCCACATATCTTGCGTAAGTTGTTGTTATATGGTTATAATGTATTGATTGACAAAGTCTACATATTTCATATCATTTTAGACTACTTATAGTTCATAGAAGTTAGCCTAGATCTACATTTGGGAGATAGTCTGCTTACCTGGGGTGCCCATATCTATTATTTCATATCGAGGCACATAATTTATATCTAATTTTTTGTTGTCTATGCAAAAGGAGTTGGGACTCGGATGGATCTTAGTACATCCTTGAACATAGAGATTGATAGTCAGTCTGAACGAACTATTAAGGTCCTTGAGAATATGTTACGGGTGTGTGATCAAATTTTTGGTTATTGGGTTAAGTTTTTGGATTTTAATGCAGTTTCATACAACAGTTATCATTAGAGTATTGTGTTGACACCATTTGAGGCTTTGTATGGAAGGAGATGTTGATCTCTGATTGGTTGGTTTGATGCATTCGAGGTTAGGGCGTGGGGCACAAATTTGTTGAGGAAATCCTTGGAAAAAGTAAGTCGATTCAAGATAGGCTTCTCATTGCTCAAAATAGACAAAAGAGTTATACAGATCCAAATGTTTGTGATTTAGAGTTCATAATTGGAGAACATATTTTGTTGAAGGTTTCACTCATGAAGTGTGTGATGAGATTTGAAAAGAAGGGAAAGTTGAACCCGAGGTATATTGGTCCTTTCGACATTGTTCAACATGTTGACTAGTTGACTTATGAGTTGGCTTTGCCACTTCCAATGTTCACCCTATATTTCGTAATTGATGTTAAAGAAGTACCATTAGGAGGATGCTTGTGTGATTCAATGTTACTTAATAATAATTTGACTTTTGAGAAGGAGCGGATAACCCTCTTGGATAGGCAGGTTCGAAAGTTGAGGCCGAAGAAAATTTCTTTAGTAAAGGTTTAGTGAAAATATTACCCGATTAAAGAAACTACTTGGCACACTGAGTCATACATGCATAAGATCTCCTAGTTTTTTTTTTTGCGTTCAAGAACATTCTATTCTTATACCATTCGAGGACGAATGTTTGGTTTAGTGGTAGATGATGTAACGACCCATTAGATCGTTTTGAGTTGTACAATTGTTTTAACTCTTCTCATAAAATTTAGATGAAAATTTTGACGTATTTATTTAACTACAGTTATTTAATGGATGGATAATTTTAAATCATTAAATTTTTAGTTGATTATTAATGGGCTAACTCCATAATATATTTAATATCTTATACCACTTGACCCCATCTATTAGAATACGTTATTGAGATTTAATACTTTCAGTTCATTATTATTATTATTATTTATTATTTTTAAATGAGAGAAGAGAAACCTAGCGGTACGTTTTGCCATTCACGCCGACCAGGAAAAACAAAAGACACCTTCAGGTAAAGGGTCAGATTTTATTTTTGTGTACAATTGATATTATGATTTGTACCAAATCAATTTGTATTATAATATTTGGTGGGGGCGAAAAATTGAATTGCTGGCAAATTATATATAATATTATTCATATTCAACATATACTGCAGTTTAAAGTTAGCATTTTGGAGGGGTAAATTATGTGATAATAATTATGGGGTAAGAATGTATGGCTTAGGGCTTACAGATCATATTTTTCATAAAAATGTACGTAGATTTAAAATTTGTATCCGTGGTTTAGAAACCATCTACGTAATTTGGCTTAAATTTGTGTTTTTCTCATAGTTATCATATTATGATTCAAGTTTTGATGATATTAGTCTACGTAATTGAATACTAGATGTATTGTATTATAGGAATATCATTATATTTATGATATTAAGAGGGATTAAAACTTATCCCTAAACTTGAATTTGGGAAATATGAGACTTCACAATAATTGGTATTGATACGCTCAAATTACACATCCCTAAAGAACTATAAGCAATCGTTGTCAAATAAAGAACCCAACTTGTAGGTTGGGGTCGATCCTGCCAGGAATATGGTTCAAACTTAAACTTAACTCACTATTATGTCCGTTTAGTCAAATTAATTCCGAGACAAGTAAATAAAGGGTTTTTTTTTTGTAAGTAAGTAACAAATTGTTGATTTAGTAACAAGTAAGCAAGATTCAACTTTTAGTTATCAATATGAGAAAGAAACTAGGGTATGTGTGTTCCCCACAAGCTCTTAACACAGTAATCCTAATAATAGTAATCTTTTCCTAGTGTTTTACATGGTGATTGGTCCTCCAAGTAGGGAATTTCACCTCGCACCTTGGTCCGGCTACGGGTGTATGTTTTACTAACCCTTACCTTTACCCCCAGATTAGACATCACATCAATGTATGACTTAGTGTTTACCCTCACACGAATTGACATTAGACTATTAGATAACATCCACTAAATCTCTATTGTTAATTCTTTTCTCATTCATTACCTC
>NW_006239034.1:397036-397250 GCF_000226075.1 Solanum tuberosum | reverse complement strand
TACCTCCTTGGTCCGGCAAGTAGCAACAAGGCGAGTTCTAACGCGTGCACTCGTTAATAAGCCTTCTAAACAAAAGAATTACCAATACATGCATAAACACTATTCAAGAATTACTTAATTATTATTCATACTTTGTTAATTGATCATGGTTCCCACAACTCTAGTTGTGGATTTAGCTACTCATGCTTGAAAGAACACAATTCATGTTTTGATA
>NW_006239034.1:392661-395620 GCF_000226075.1 Solanum tuberosum | reverse complement strand
AAAGAATTACCAATACATGCATAAACACTATTCAAGAATTACTTAATTATTATTCATACTTTGTTAATTGATCATGGTTCCCACAACTCTAGTTGTGGATTTAGCTACTCATGCTTGAGAGTTCACAATTTATGTTTAAGAAGAAAGAATTCATGAACTTACAATTAGAATAGATGAAACCCGAAGATCCTCAATTGAATTGCAATGTGAAAATCTTATAAAACGAAATCCGAAAATCAAATTGCTAAAGTTTACAAGTTAATTCCCAAATCACAAAAACTAAGAGTTTACAATAATGTCTAACCCCTAAAAACGAGGTTTATAACTCCTATTTATAGAAAACAAGTCCTAAATAAAAAGGAAACAAAATAAGGAAATAAACTTCTGGAACATGATTTCATTTGACGACTCGACCTATGGATCATAGGTCGACCTACGGTCTGTAGGTCCCCTTCCGTGGCTCCACACTTAGGATTTTTCATCAGGTATTGGAACTTCAACTATCTGAATCCATCAACAGATGTGCATGACGGCCCGTGGGTCGACCTACGGTCCGTAGGTCCCCTCCGTGGCTCCACACTTAGGATTTTTCATCAGGTACTGGAACTTCAACTCTCTGAATCCATCGATAGATGTGCAGGACGTCCCGTGGGTCGACCTACGCTCCATCAGTTGCTTCATAGTTCCACACTTAGTCAGAATTCCCTGATGTTCCATCTACGCCTGCCTATCAACGGTCCATCAAAGGACCTACAGTCCGTGGATCACTTCCGTGGGTGGCTCCTTCCGCATAATTTCAGCTCTCATCTCCATCAACAACGTCCAAGCCTATTTCCTGCAAACATAACACATAAACGTTATTCTAACACAATATAGCCCTAGACACACACAACTTCTAAGTGAAATGTATCAAAAATACCATAAATTCACGGTATATCAACACCCTCAACTTAAACTTGTTGGTTGTCCTCAAGCGACACACTAAAACTCTAAACGACACTTGTGTTGAAGCAAACATACAAACTCAAGCAATCATATGGCCATCTCAATCGCATCTCTCATTTAGTGCAAACCATTTCGTCTAGACTCAACAAGCTAACTCATGCGGATCAAGACATGGCATAGATCGACCAATAGACACCACACCATACACTTTTCACAATCTCCAAGATACCAACTTTCCAACAATGAAACTGGTGCCCTCACTTCAAACAAAATCCTTTTTTACACAATATATATGAATTTTGAGTTTTAGGATTCATTCAACACTCACGCTCAGAAGTGACTTCAAGTACAGTTAGTACTCAATACCATAGGCTTGCCCTTATTTTCACTGTGTAGACTCTCTAAACTAGTCACTAGGATCACTATAGGACTTTCTTAGCTTGTACATAGGCTCAGAGTCATGTAGTATATATTTGGGTACTTTTTAGTGACTCTCTGCCCTCCTTGACATTACATTGGCTCTTTACCTCTTTTCTCAACCAATTCTTGACATCTTTTTATTTTCTTTTCTTTCCCTTGCCTTTCTTCAACACATATGTGACCTTTTGACTTTCTAGCTCATTTTTTTCTTTTCACTTTTCTTCTTTTTCTTTCACTTCATTTTTCTTTATTACTTTCAACACCTTTGCCATTCATATTTTGAACAAAGTCGCATCTTTTTCTTCCCTTTTTCCTTTCTTCTACACAAAACTCTTTTCATACACTTTTTTCTTTTGTTTTAATTTTTCATAGCCACCCTCAACTTATGTATTTAACATGAGTTGAGGTGCACAATATCCGATGTCGGACTATGGCCAAGATTAAGGTAACTTTTTGAATTAGCCATCCTCAAATTAGGCTTTTGGCCTAGGTCAAGGTTCACATGTCCAAGGAGGGATGATGAGTCCACAAATTGGATTCATTTAGGGCTTTATTTTAATAGAAATAGTGTCCTCAAATTCTTATTTAGTCTAAATATCTGATGAATACACTTATGTTTCAGGTAATCGAAGTGTTAGTGGAAGCATAGACACTTAGGCACAAAAAGGAACAAGAAGGCTGAAAAGAACGAAGAAGCTGAAGCCTGAGCATCACCAAGCATGCTTGGCGATTCGCCGAAGGGACGCACTCCGCCCTTTGTTCTAGTACGCGAAACCCTGAAGGAGAAGGATAAAAAAGGTGATGAAAGGAGTAGTTGGCGTTTTGCCGACCAGTTCCGCGAAGCAGAAGTATACCACCCAATGATCCAGAACGCACAAATGCTGAAGGTAAAGCACAAACAACAATGAACTAAAAGAAGGGTGATTCGCCAAGTCATTCGGCGTTCGCGACTAACCTCACCGAGCGATCCGCCAACACTATTTTCTGAAGTCTATAAATAATAAACACTTTACTAGTTTTTGTGTGGAACATCAGAGTAAAAATATAATTGTAATTTTCACTTTAGCTTTGTTATTTTCTCTCAAGTTTGGAGAGGGTTTTTGGGAGACTTGAAGAGAGAAGGAGTTCATCTTTCCCAAATTAGAAGTGGGTCTTCTCCATTCTTCTTCCTTTGCTTATATTAAGGTTTAATTTCTTATACCCATTTGATTTCTCTATCATTTTAGGTATAATTTCTTATTTCTTGATGTGTGGCTAAAACCCCCATTCTTGGGGTGTGATTTAGCAAATATGTGTTGATATTATTGTTGGTTTTGCTTGCTGATAGGTTAGATGTATTTTAATGGTGATTTCACCTAGTGGTTGTGGTTTAATTTAATGGGTTTTTAGTTGCAAATACAAAACCACCCATGTGTTTTCGGCTTGCTCGAGAGAGAGGTCGCGAAACTAAGACCGCTAGATTGATGGCTTAAGGAGTGGGTCGACATGAGTTTCACCCCGAGAGGGTGAGCCCTAGTCCCATATCCTAACACTCAGCTCGAGAGAGTGAGTGCGGTAAGGCGTAGGCTGGTCTTCATGCGGAAAATGGGTGTCC